>NC_043709.1:133599-200916 GCF_006229205.1 Suricata suricatta
GCCTTCCCCGGGGGCGGGGGCGGCGGGGGGAGGGGGCCTGAGCCGGGAGGGAAGCGGGGGTGGCTAGGGGGCTGCGCCGGAGGCGGGAGCCGGGAGGGCTCGGGGCCAGTCGGGGGCCGGGGGCGAGGGGGATCGTACCGGTCCCTGGGGGAGGTGGGAGGGGTCGTGCGGAGGGCCTGGGCCGCCCCACAGGGCGGGGGCCCTGGGGGCTGCGCGCGGAGTTGGGGGGTGGGGGGAATCCTAGGCCTCGGCGTGGGGGGAGTGGCTGAGCCGCGAAGGCCGAGCCGCCCTCCGACTGCGGGCGAGCATCCGCGGACTACCGAGGGAGGTTCGGCGAGTAGGGGGTCTTGAAGCTGGGGTGGGGTCTGCATTGGGCACAAGGACCAGAGACGAGGCAGGAAGGGGAGAGAAAAACAGGAGAATTAATTTCCGGGGGTGGCAGCTTCCCCCCCCATTCTACCGACCTCCCCACCCCACTCAAGGCTGGGGGGAGACGGTGACCAACGCTGCCCCAGTCCTGGGGGTGAGACGGAGGAGACATCGGGGCCAGGGAGGGGCCAGGGAGGGGCCAGGGCCTCTCCCACGGTCGGAGCCAATTAACCCTCGGACTTAACCCTTACGACCACGCTGAATAGTGTTCAGCGCGGCTTCCCACATCCCCAGCCTAGTTTGGGGAGTTCGCTCTGGTCTCCCAGGCCGCTTCTCCTCCTCCCCACTCCCCAGGCCCCCTGGTCAGCCTAGATCCAATGCCTGTCGCCCCCTCCCCGTCACCTTAGCGACGACTGGATGGGGGCGCGACCTATGAGGACAGGCTTGGGGAGGGGGCGCTACTAGTCTCCACCTGCAACGGGAAAGTGAATTTTAGTTTTACACGTTGTCGTGGCAACGCGGGAGGGGTGATGAGTGGGCGGAGAAGAGGGGAGCGCAGTCAAGAAACTAGCTCAGGCACCACCGCCCCATTGGAGCATGGCACCCCCCAACACCGGTAAGCCTCACAGAACTACCCCAGTGCTGCCAAACCTGTGCCCCTAAGACCTCCTAGAGCAAGGAGCAGCCCCTAAATGTAGGAACATCCCTGACCTCCAGAAAAACATCTCCAGACTCCCTTAGAACTCCCCAACATGTCTTGACTGTGCCCCTAAAGAGCAGGCCCTGACCCCCATAGCGGAACTGCTCATTCTCTCACGGGGCAGACTTGATCATGCTCACCCAACAACCAAGCAAGGGCACACCCTCTGTTCCCTGGTAGAAAAGAACCCCTGATCCCCACCCCCAGCCTCCCAAAACCTTCTCCAGGCTTAGATCCCCTGAGCCTCCCAGGAATAAACTTGAATGAACCCCCCTACACACAGAAAACCTCCCTACTCCTCTCCACCACAACCTAGAAACAGCCTGACCCCACAGGAACAGTGCTTGACACCCCTCCAAGAATAGACTCCCTCCTCACAGAGCCACCTTGACCGGTGTCCCCACCACAAAGCCCCTTCCCCACCAGTACCCACCTTTCTGCCCCCAGAATGGTCTCTGATCAAGCCAGAGGGAGGCCCTCTTCCCACCGACAAGCCAGGGCTCTCTCCCCGTCCATCCACTGTGCTTTTAGGAAAAATCTGTGCCTCCAGGACTCCCCACTGACCCCACAGAGCCGAATCTCCAGCGCTGTCTGTGGGTCTGGTCCTCAAGCCTGGGCGGACCCACCCTGCCCGGAAATGTGGCCCCAGGATGCCCAGACCTCCCACCCCCCTGTCCAGGCTCTTCCCAAGGCCACTGGTCTGGCCTGAGTGGGAAAGCTGATGGTCCCCTGGGGGCTGGGGCAGGATGGGAGGGCTGGGGAAAGGGTGGGGGAGCAGGAAGGGGCCGTCAGAAGGCTACTTTATCTTCAGGAAGCACCTTGGGAAGCATGAGGGTTGGATTTCCTGTGGCCCAGCCCTGGAGAGAGGAAACTAATGCTTCCCAGCCCCTCTCCTGTCTCCACTATCTTCCTGCCCCCATGCCCCCCCTCCACAAAGTCATCCAGGCCCACAATTCCTGCCTACCCTGCCCTTCCCAGCCCTCCCACCACAACCCCTACCTGCCCTCACTCCTGCCCTCAGCATTTCATCCTGCTGTGGCTGGCTGCTAGGTCATGAACATGCTCAGCAGAGCTCTTGGTTCAGGGTAGATGAAGGAAGGAACCCAAGAAGAGCAGCCCCAGACTTCTGCAGTAGCCCTGGCACCGTGCCCGCCCAGCCTGGACTTCACGGAAGCCCTCTCAGCCTCTCAGGCCTCCCTCTACCAACCTACTGCCCAGGGTGAGCCCCACCCTAGTCCTATCAAATCTTTTGGGAGAAAACCTCATATCTTTGCCAATCAGCAACCAACAGATTTATGGTCTCCCGGCTCAGCTGGGCCTGGCATTGCCCAGGGAGATACCAGAACCTTGCTCAGTTCTGGGCTGGTTCCACAAAGTGCCTAGCACTTAGGGTGGGCACATAATGAATGAATTCCAAGCCTGCGCCATCCCCCCAGCTCTGCCACCACCCCAGCAAACAGCAAAAATAACAATACCCAGAAGCACTTTACCCACATTATGTCCTTCCATCCCCGCAACATGATGGGCTGACAGAGGAGGAAGGCAAAGGATAGTGGGTGTCTTTGCCCTTTATTTCATTGAGAATAAAAGAACCAGGCCCCTCGCCACCTCCCCTACGACCCTGAGTGGCCCTGAGCGGCCCGAGGTCTGCCAGACTTCACCTCTCAGGCAGGGCCACCTTTGCCTGCCACTGCCCACCTCCATGGCCCAGCCCCCTCTGTGCTCCTATGTCTGTCCTTGAAGGTGAGGGGTCACCAGACCTAAGGCCCTCTGCTTCCCACTCCTTCCATCCAGACCAAGATTCCAGAAAGATCTTTTCCCACATTCTTCCACCACACATATTCAGATGCAAACAGGCCTCATAGGGCCTGGGGGGATTCAAGTAGGCAAAGCCCCTAGAACTGTGCCTGGCACAGGGCAAACATTCCTAGATGGGCCCCTGCCCACAACCACACCAGCCTCCCACCTCCCTCGTGCTCCCTCTGCCTCCCAAACCTCAGTCATTGGTCACCCTTGACTTCAAGCTCCAAACCCTCACGTTCTTAAGCCTCCTCCAGCATTGGTGGTCCCAGATGTTTTGCCTCATTTCAGTTCGGCTGGGTCCCTCCCTCCTTTTGCACTCCTGGGGCCCACTTCCTCACCCAAATCCTAACCCTGCCCTCCTGTGGGGCCCTTCCCCAGCTCCCCAGACACCCCCTTGGTTCCCATGACAACTTGTTGAGGCATTCTGTTCTTAGCCCTCCGGTGATTACCCTTCTCTTGGGTGTACCCTCCTCCCCCTCACTGCTCCACCACTTCCTCTGATCTACTTCTCTTCCGTCCACAGCACCTCTTCTAACACACTCCGCCACTCCCTTCTTACTGTTTAGTTAGCGTCTGTCTTGCCCTATGAGAAAGTAGGCTCCTGAGGTTCACTGATGTGTCCACAGCCGTGGAATAGTGCCTGGTGGGGTGTAGATGTGCCGAGTGGATAAATCAGAGCTCCAGCCTGCAAGCTCTTCACACCCATCTTTCTCTCTTTACATCAGACTCTCTCCCAAACTCCAGAGCAGAGTACATGCGGCAGGAGACCTTGAACGTTGAGTTGACTGTCAAACTATCTGGATCTGGTATATTTTTTGTGGGTAGGTTTTTTATTGTTTCTAGTTATTTAAGGTCTATCAGTATATTTAGGTTCCGTTTCATCCCGAGTCTGATTTGTTCAGTTTAATTTCTGAGAATACAAACTATTTCTAAAGAATTAGTTTTCTTTTTATTTTGCTAATCATCTCTATTTTCTATTTTGTTTTATTCTGTTCTATTTCTCTACCTTTTTAATTGTGTTATGATTCTTTTTCCAATTTTTTGAGTTGGATATTTAACTCAATTTTTAGTCTTTCTCTTTTCTGACAATAAGCATTTAAGGTTGTCTATTTCCAAGTGCCACTTTAGTACTACTTAATAAGTAGTATTTTTAATTTCATGTTGTTCTGATTTTATAATATCAATTATTTTTTTGGCTTGGGAATTGCTGAAAGTATGCTTTTTTACATTTTCTTTTTTCAATGTTTATTTATTTTGAGAGAGAGAGAGAGAGAAAGAAAGAGGATCAGAGAGAGGGAGCGAGAATCCCAAGCATGCTCTGCACTGTCAGAACAGAGCCCAATACGGGGCTCAAACTCACAAATTGTGAGATTATGACCTGAGCTGAAATCAAGAGCTATGTTCAACCAACTGAGCCACCCAGGTGCCCCAAGGTTTTTTTACCTTTCAGATAATCTCTACACTCAACATGGTGCTTAAACTCACAACTCTGAGATGAAGAGTCACATGCTCCCCTGATCCGAGCCAGCCAGATGCCTCCCGTTTTTTAGTTTATGTTTTATTTATTTATTTATTTATTTATTTATTTATTTATTTTTAATTGCACTTTTATTAATTTTAAAGAGAAAGAGCACAAGTGGGGGAGGAACAGAGAGAGAAGAGGAGACAGAGAGACCTAAACAGGCTCCACACTATCCGTGCAGAGTCTACCTTGGGGCTAGAATTCATGAACCCTGAGATCATGACCTGAGCCGAAATCAGGAGTCAGATGCTTCACCCAGGCGCCCCTACATTTTCAAATGTATACTAGGTTTTTTTGGAGGGAAGACTAACGTTTGTCTACTGATTTCTTTTTTTTTTTTAATGTTTTATTTATTTTTGAGAGAGAGAGAAAGAGCATGAGCAGGGGAGGGTCAGAGAGAGAGGGAGACACAGAATTTGAAGACAGCCTCCAGGCTCTGAGCTAGCTGTCAGCACAGAACCCAACATGGGACTCGAACCCACGAACCACGAGATCATGACCTGAGCTGAAGTCGGATGATTAACCGACTGAGCCACCCAGATGCCCCAGTTACTGATTTCTTATTTTATTGCATTATGGTGGGAGAAGGAGGGGGTCTACATAATACTGATCTTCTGGGGTTTTCTGAAGACTTTCTTTATAATGGCATACATGGCCTATTTCTGGGAAAGTTTCCTGTTTAATAGAAATTGTTGGGTGCAAGGGGATATATAATCTCCATTAGATCGAACTTGTTAATTGCATTATTCCAATAGTCTATGCCTTTTCTAATTTTGCATCTACTTGATTTATAAATTACCAAGAGAAGTGGGTTAAAATTATACTGCTATGATAGTGGTTTTAACAGTCTCTTCATGAAATTTGCTAGTTTGGGTTTTAAATATTTTGAGACTATTTTTAACAGCCAACAGGTTTAAAATTATTATAGTTTCCTGATAAATTATTCCTTCTATCATTATGTAGTACCCCTTTTCTCCCTAAGCACCCTTTTGGCCTTAATTTTCTTTTTTCCAGTAATTAATATACTACAGTCCTTTTTTGGTGAGTGCCAACCTTATATATCTTTTTCCATTCTTCTCCTTGTATCTTAGGTATGCATTTGATGTATAATCTGTGTAGCTAGAATTTTTAAAAGTCAGACTTACAATTTCCCCCCTTAATGGTGTGTTTATTATGTTTGATGATATGTTTTAGTTCATTTTTACCATCTTATTTTATATTGTCTATCTTTTCTCTATATAATTCTTTTTTCTTCTTCTGTCCTGAATTGGATGGATCAAGTATTCTTTAATTTCCTTTCCCTCAGCTTCCATTGGTTTGGAAATTATGCATTCTCTATCACTCTCATAAATACACTTATATTTATGGGGTGCCTGGGTGGCTCAGTCGGTTAAGTGGCCGACTTCAGGTCAGGTCATGATCTCACAGTTCGTGGGTTCAAGCCCCACATCAGGCTCTGTGCTGACAGATCAGAGCCTGGAGCCTGCTTCAGATTCTGTGTCTCCCTCTCTCTCTGACCCTCCCCCGCTCACACTGTGTGTCTCTCTCCCAATAATAAATAAACGTTAAAAATATACACTTGGGGTGCCTGCGTGGCTCAGTCAGTTGAACGTCCGACTTCAGCTCAGGTCCTGATCTCATGGATTGTGAGTTCGAGCCCCGCATCCAGCTCTGTGCTGACAGCCAGCTGGTGACAGCTCAGAGCCTGGAGCCCGCTTCAGATTCTGGATCTCCCTCTCTCTATCTGCCCCTTCCCTGTTTGAACTATGTCTCTCCCTCTCCCTCCCTCCCTCCCTCTCTCTCTCTCTCTCTCTCTCTCTCTCTCTCTCTCTCTCTCCTTCAAAAATAAATAAACACACTTAAATTTCAACATGCATAATTAACAAGTTCTAAAGTCAGTTACTACCTCTACATCTCTTCTATGTAATGATAAGAATTTAGAATGCTTTAACTGCAGTCACTTCTCTCATCCTCCAGGTTCCTGTCCCTGCCATTTTCGCCTCCAAAGTAATCTTTTTCACTGTTATTCTCACTGTGGAACAGTTGCACTGGTTTAGATTTGGCCACATGTGAGCCTGTCTCTTCATTCACTCTTCCTTCTAGGTTGAAGTTTCTTTATCCTGAAAGCACACACTTCAGATATTTTTAATGAATGTCTGGTAGTAATAAATTCTTTCAGTCTCTGAAATGTCTTATTTTTCCCTCTTTCTTGCATGAAAATTCAGCAATGTAGAATTCAAAATTGACAATTATTTTCCTCTCAGTACTTTTATTCTTTTGTGTGTGCTATATTCTGGGTAATTTCCCAATTCTGACTTCCACCTCATTAATATTCTCTTTGACTGTGTTTAATCTGCTGTTAATTCATGGAGCTGTGGGGGTTTTTATCCATAGAGTTTTCTATTTCAATGAAATAGAACAGATTTTATTTCTAGTAGCTCAGTTTGGTACATTATCAAATCTGCTTGCTCTTTCTTTATATGGGCTTTTCTTTTTTATTTAATGCAATTTTAAAATTTTCTTCTCTTGTCTTTAACCATTTAAAAGTATTTATTTTTAAATTTCTAGTCAAGAGTCCATTATATGACTTTTTGGGGGGTCTAATCTTGCTCTTTGTGGTATCTACTGACCCTCACTCATGGTAGATTATTTCTGTGAAAGTTTTGTAATTTGAGTCCATGAATTTACTCAGTTGGGCCTGTATTTATGTGGGAATCCTAAGCAGCCTAAATGTGTCCCTTCAGAAGAGTACCACTATCCCAGGACTACTTTTTGTTTTAGCTTTTTTCTTTTTTTGAGAGACAGAGAGCACGTGCATATGTGCATGCTTGAGTAGGGGAGAAGGGTAGAGAGGGAGAGAGAGAATACCAAGCAAGCTTGAGGATCAGCGCAGAGCCCGGCGCAGGGCTTGACCTTATGACCATGAGACCATGACCTGAGCTGAAATCAAGAGTCGGACACCCACCTGTCGGAGCCGTCCAGGTGCGCCTATCCTAGGACTACTTTTATGTTATTTTCTTAGCTTGGTGGTGCTGGGGACTACAAAGAATGAAATAACTCAAAACTCCAGAACTTATGGGGTCGGCAATGGTTACAGCTTCACAGTGAGACTTTTCTACAGAGAGACCACCACAAAACCTTATGAAAATTGCTTAAATAAAAAGGAAATGTGCAACAAGAACTATGAAAGTAAGTTACTTATTAAGGCGTTTGAGCACCACATGTCCTTCACTAGCAAGCCCGTGGTATTGTTCTCATTTCACAGATGAGGAGACCAAAGCCATCAAGAGTAAGTAACTTAACTTGTCCAAAGTCCTGTATCACTAGACAGTAGAGAGACCAGGACTTGAACCATGGCAGCAGGCATGTGACCCAAGCAGGGGAAGTGACAGTCTTGCCCTGGGATTTTACCTTTTACAACTGTTTCTCCACTCTTGGGATACGTAAGAGAGATGTGAACTCAGTAGCTACCGGTGACCAAGATTCCAGCCTTGAGAAGAAAGCAACACTGAGAGAAACACAGATTCAGGGACAGGGAGGCTACGAAGGGGCGAGTCCCTCAACGGTGCCCGGGATCTGAGAGCACTTCTGCTTCTCTTGAATTTGGTGTCAAGACCCAATACATTTCTAAACTGAGAGTCCACATCATGGACAGGGTAAAGGGCTGCCCTTAGAACAAGTGCCTGGATTAAACTCCCAGCTCAGCCTCCAAATATCCAAGTGGCCTAGGTTATCTTCTTAGCTTCCCTGTGTCGTACCTAAGGCTCCAGTGCACAATTCCAGGTTCTGGTCAGTTGAGTACGATGGTAGGAATTGTTCCATTTCTTCATTCATGTTGGCTACATGCCAGGTCCTGCTTCAGGTGTCGATTTTGAAGCAAGTCACTTGCCTGCAAGGCTCAGAGGTTGGCTCCCCGCCTCCTGGGCCATTGTGTGAACCAGGTGGGATAAGTGGATGTGAAATGCTTACCATGGGCCGGGTACACAATAAACACTCTAATTTTTATTAACATCATAAAGCTAGTTAAGATCTGGTTTCTGTCATCTCAACCCAAGGAGTTCATCCTAAGTGAACATTTTCATGTGTGGTAACAAAACAGAATGATGTGTGGGGAATACTGATCTTTGTTGTGTATTCTTAGAAAGAACAATAGACTTTAGATATTATTTTAACAGTGAAATTAAAAGTTAGAAATATCTGCCTATTTAATTTCACAATGAGTGTTCCAATGACCTTTTCTTTCAAGACTGTGTGTTTTGCCCACATGTTTATCCCTCCCCCCACCAAAGATCACTGACAATTCAAGAACTATGTGGATTTTGTTTTTTTATTATGGTGAAAGTTATGGAACATCAGCGTTGCCGTCTTAGCCATTCTTACCTGTACAACACAGTCGTGGTAAAAAGAAGTGTGTACGTTTAGATCATAAATCCATCCCAATATTGGAAGACAGGCACATGGATTGTAAACGGAATAGTAGTTTATTTCTTTAAAATTTTTTAATGTTTATTTATTATTGAGAGACAGAACATGAGCATGGGAGGGGCAGAGAGAGGGGTAGACACCGAATCTGAAGCAGGCTCCAGGCTCTGAGCTGTCCACACAGAGCCCAACACGGGGCTCGAACTCACAAACTGCGAGATCATGACCTGAGCGGAAGTCAGACGGTTAACTGACTGAGCCTCCCAGGTGCCCCTGGAATAAGTAGTTTAAAGGAGTCTCTAGAGGCACCTGGGAGGCTCAGTCAGATAAGTGTCCAACTTCAGCTCAGGTCATGATCTCATGATTCATGGGAGCAAGCTGCACATCAGGCTTTGTGCTGATGGCTCAGAGCCTGGAGCCTGCTTCGGATTCTGTATCTCCCTCTCTTTCTGCCCCTCCCCTGCTTGTGCTCTGTCTCTCTCTCTCAAAAATTGAATAAACATTAAAAAAAACTTTAAAGGAGTCTCTAGAAGCCATGATGCAGATGGGATCAGAAGATGGAAAAGCCAACAAACACTGAATTGCGGACCGCATAGCCCCCAGGACACAAAGGTTGATGGGGAAGGTCTCTGTCCATAGCCGGTGTGGGATGGGGTCGTCTGAGTCCAGCGTGGAGCCCAGAGCTGCTCCCTCTATATAGTGGAGCGGACTAGAGAGATCTCCGGGCCAGAAAAGTGGAGCTGTCACTGTAGGGAAGGCTTAGATTAAAAAAAAAAAAAAAAAAAAGTGGGGGGTACCTGGGTGGCTCAGTTAAGGATCTGACTCTTGATTTCAGCTCAGGTCATGATCTCACATTTTGTGAGTTTGAGCCCCACATTGGGCTCTGTGCTGACAGCGTAGAGCCTGCTTGGGATTCTCTGTCTCCCCCTTTCTCTGCCCTTGTCATTTGCTCTCCCTCTCTTTCTCTGCCTCAAGATTAAATAAATAAATATGTTTTAATAAAAAAAATTAGGGGCATCTGTGACTCAATCAGTTAAGCATCTGACTTCAGCTCAGGTCATGATCTAGTAATTTGTAGGTTCAAGCTCCGTGTCAGATTCTGTGCTGACAGCTCAGAGCCTAGAGCCAGATTCAGATTCTGTGTCTCCCTCTCTCCCTCTCTGCCCACTCATGCTATCTCTCTCTTAAAAATAAACATTAAAATATTTTTAATTTAAAAAATTTTCTAATTTAAAAAATAATTTAATTTAAATTTAACTTAAAAAGTGATTCCTAGCCCTCCCTTCTGGATTTTCTCAAAGACAAGGCAGCCCTGGCCTTCCACCTCCTCATCTCTGCCTTCCATCCTGAAGGGAAACCCTTCTAGAGATGAACTTCACTCAGTTCATTCTTTTCTATGTAATATTCCATTTTATGAAAATACCACATTTTGCTTATCAGTTCATCTGTTGAAATGTGTATTGAGGTTGTTTCCAGTTTGGGACAATTAAGAATAAAACTGCTGTGAACATTTGTGTAGACTTTTGCTTTCATTTCTCTTGTATAAATACCTAGGGATACAACGGCTATGTCTTATGGTAGATGTATGTATGCTAACTTTTTAAAAAATTGGCAAGCAGTTTTCCAGAATGGTAGTATCATTTTAAATTCCAACTTCTTCCATTTCCTCCACATCCTTGCCAATACTTGGCATTGACTTTTTTTTTTTAATTCTAGCCATTTTAATAGATGTGTAGTGCCATCTCCTTGTGTGTTTAAATCTACATGTCCCTGATGATGTTGAGCCTCTTTTCATATGCTTGTAGACCATTCACATGTCTTCTTTTGTGACATGCCTGTCCAAGTCTATTGCTCAGTTTTTAAAAACTAGATAGTTTGACTTACTAAAATTTAGTATTTTTTATATATTCTGTACACAAAAATATTCTTTTGTCCTAAGAAACCTTTGCCTACTGCAAAATCACAAAAGTTTCCTCTATGTTTTCTTTTTTTTCTCTTTTAGAAAATATTTATTTATTTTTGAGAGAGACAGCGTAAGCAGGGAAGGGGCAGAGAGAGAGGGAAACACAGAATCTGAAGCAGGCTCCAGGCTCCGAGCTGTCAGCGTGAAACCTGATTGATGCAAGGCTCGAACTACCGAACTGTGAAATCATGACCCTCATGAGCTAAAGTCGGATACTTAACCGACTGAGCCACCCAGGTATCCCCCACCTGTGCGTTTTCATTTACAAGTTTTAGTTGTAACATTTAGGTATATGATTAATTTCAAGTTAGTTTTTGTTTGTGGTGTCAAAAAGGTTGATGTTTGTGTTTTCCATTTGTAGATGTCCAGTTGCTTCAAGCCATGTTTTAAATTATCAAGGAGCGCTTAGATGACTCGGTCAGTTAAGCCTCCAACTCTTGACTTCAGCTCAGGTCATGATCTCATGGTTCATCAGTTCCAGTCCCACATTAGGCCCTGTGCTGGCAGTGTGGACCCTTCTTGGGGTTCTGTCTCCCTCTTTTCTGTCCCTTCCCCGATTGCTCTCTATCTCTCTTTCAAAATAAATAAAAAGAAACTTTGAAAAATTATTTCAAAATATTTTATTGTGGTAAAATGTATATATAACAAAAATTACCCTTTTTAACCATTTTTAAGTGTACAGTTCAGTGGCATTAAGTACATTTGCATTGTTGTGCACTCATCACCACTATTTGTCTCCAGAATTTTTTCATTATCCCTCATGAAAACTGTGCCCATTACACAGTAACTCTCCAGTCCCCTCTCTCCAGCCCCACTATTGTCTTCTGTCTCTGTAGATTTTGCTGCTTTAGATGCATCCCAGCACCATTTTGAAAAGACTCCTTTTCCACTGAATTGCTTTTACACCTTTGTTGAAAATCAGTTGATCACATATATGCATATCTATTCCTGATTTTCTATTATTTTCCTTACATCTATATTTATACTTTCTTCAATACCAGATTGTCTTACTTTCTATAAAGTCTTGAAATCAAGTAGTATAAACTCTACAACTTTGTTCTGTTTTAATCTTGTTGGCTACTCTATGTCATTTTCATTTCTGTAAAAATTTTAGAATCAACTTGTCAATTTCTACATAAATTTTTAAACCCCTGATAGGAATTTGATTGATATTGCAGTATGTCAATAAATATATCTAGAAAAGGGGTGCCTGGGGGGCTCAGTCGGTTAGGTGTCTGACTTCGGTTCAAGTCATAATCTTGCTGTTCATGTGTTCGAGTCCTGCATCAGGTTCTCTTCACTGTCAGCACAGAGCCCGCTTCAGATCTTCTCTCTGCCCCTCCTCAAAAATAAATAAGTGTTTAAAATATATATCTAGAAAGAGTGGATTCTTAACAATATTGAATATTCCAATGTTTGAGCATAGTAAGTTCCCTCCTTTATTTTGGTCTTCCTTAATTTATCTCAACAAGGCTTTGTAGTTTTCAGTGTAAAGTTCTTACACATTTCTGTCACATTTATTCCTAAGAATTTTGTTATTTCACATTATTGCTGATGAAAATTTAATCTTACTTTTTTTATTTTTAGAATTCATTATTATTTTTTGAGCATGTAGTGTTATGTTAATTTCGTGTGTACAGTACAGTGGCTCAGCAATTCTATGCGTTACTCAGTGCTCGTCATGACGAGTGTGCTCTTAATCCCCTTCCATTATTTCCCCCCCCCGTCCCCATACACTCTTCCCTTCTGCTATCCGTCTGTTTGTTCCCTACAGTTAGGGCGCTGGTTTTTTGTTGGTCTCTTTTTTCCTTTTTATTTGTTTTGTTTCTAATTTCATTTTATAATTGTTTGTTGCTAGTATGCACAAACACAACTGACTTTTTTGTATAAATTTTGTGGTTTGTAAACTTGTTAAATTCACTTAGTTCTCATAGTATTTTTATTTTTTTTAATGTTTATTTATTTTTGAGAGGGAGGGGTGGGAAGGGGCAGAGAGAAAGGGAGACAAAGAATCCGAAGCAGGCTCTGAGCTGTCAATTCAGAGGTGGATGTGCGGCTCAGATTCACAAACCGGTAGAGCGTGACCTGAGCTGAAGTTGGATACTCAACCGACTGAGCCGCTCAGGTGTCCCAATAGCATTTTTATGGGCTTTTTAGGATTTTCTACATAAACAATCGGGTCATCAGTAAAATGCTTTCTCCTTTTGAGTTGTGATGCCTTTTATTTCTTTTTCTTGTCTTGTTGCAATGGCTGGGCCCCCTGGTGTGGTGTGATGTAGAAGTGGTACGAGCAAGCACTCTTCCCTGGCTTTTCTCTCAATCATAGGAGGAAAATGTTTGATATTTCACCATTAAATATTGTGTTACCTGAAAGGTTTTTTAGAAGTGGCCTTTATCAGATTTAGAGGTCCCCTTGCAGTCATCATTTGCAGAGTTTTTCACCATGAACAGATGTCTGACCTTCCTAAGGAACTTTTCTGAAATATTCGAAGACTCTGCTTTGTCTCATTGACCAGAACTGGGTCTGACTGCAAGTGAGCCTAGGAAATGAAGTTCTTTCTTAGGTGAACACATTGCTGCCCTCTGCCCTACAAAACCAGGGCTCTGTTAAAAAGGAAGAAAGCATGATGGATATTAGAATAGGCAGAGAGCAATCTGTCACCCTGTGTATACAATTCTAGGTTAAGTTATTTACACTCCACATTTTAAACTTACTATTCTATTGTCATCTGGGCTCTATTGTTGACATTGAAATATACACTATTTTAAACTGTTATTCCTTCTGTAGATTGTTCTTTCCGGAGGCATATAGGAGCCTTTCTTCTTTAATATTATACAATTTCAATATATGTGTAGGTGTTATTTTAGTTTTAGTTATCGTATTTGGGATTTGCTATGATTCCTGAATCTTAGGGGTTATGTCTTTCATCAAATCTGGAAATTCACTACTATTATCTTTTTGAATGTTGTGTCTCCTCAGTATCCTCTATTAAAAATATGTTAGATCTCATGGATGAAAGGACATTCATGAAAGGACAAACATTATATGACCAATTCATAGAAACAGAAACCAGAATAGATGTTACCAGGCACTGGGGAAGAAGAGAATAGGTTGTTATTACTTAATGAGTACAGAGTTTCTGTTTTGTAGGATGAAAAAGTTCTAGAAATGTATAATGGTAATGATTATACAACAACGTGAATATGTCTAATGAAATTGTAAAGTATGAAAATTATTTAAAGATTAAAAAATTTTAAATATGTTAGACTTTCTTGTTCTGAAATAGCCTCATCTCCTGATCTATTTTGCATTCTGGGTAATTTCTGTAGGCCCACCTTCTAGATCAATAATTCCAGCTGGGTCTAGTTTGCTATTTAATCTGCCCAGTGAAATTTCAATTATACTTTTCTTTTCTAAAGTTATATTCTATACATTTTCAAATCTATCATATTCTTTCCCTTTCCCTGTTTATTCTGATCCTTTCTGGTTGTGTCTCTTCTCTTACTTAGGTTTTCAACTGCTTTTTCTCTGTGAACATTTTTAGCATACTTATATGGCTTATGATTTTAGATTGTGATCTCATGTTTGGCCAACCCAATCTGTGGGAACCTGGAGAAATTGAGTTGAGACTTTACTCCTCCAGAGATTATTTGCATTTGCTCCTGCTAGGCGCCCCTGTGCTGCCAAACTACAACCACTTCAACTCAATTCCAAATCACCCGGTAGTTTATATTTAAAACCCACACCCATTTGAAGGTAAGTCTATACTTAATGAATTCTGAGGAGTGATTTTGTTTCCATCCTGTGGTTAGATTGTTACAGTATCTTTTATTTCTTTTTTGAAAAGTAGCCTTCCACTGAGTTACCTCTCATCTCACTGACTGTAAGAGCTAGAGTTTGATGTAGATTACAGACTTGTGTACAGCTCATTTGAGCAGAAAGGGATTTAATACTGGAATTAGTGTTTATAAAGTCACTGGAAGGACTGAAAGAAAAGCATCTAGTCTGAACTTCTAGAGATACACTCTCCCCAAGAAGCACCTGGGGGACAGACCTGGTCCCCTAGGGAGTTACTCTTTTTGCCACAGTTGGCAAACAGATGTCACAGAGCTGGTGCCCCGACTGCTGGCTCTAATAGTCCACACCTCTTGGCCTCTTTTGTATCTAGGTAGGGCCAGGTCACAGAGTTCTGGAACTGATCTGGGTAGCAGTGATATGTGCTGCTCTAGGCCTGACCTGTAAATGCCTCCCTATCAAGCCTGCATGCTTTCTTGTCACCCTTCTGCTTGCTGGATGGAGGCATCCAGGGTGACCTTAAACCCACGTTTTGAGAACAGCAGAATTTTGCTTGCCCTGGTCCCTAAATGACTATATGGAGCCGGGAGTGCCCCATCCCTGCCAATATTGTAAACTTGACTTTCTGTGAACAAGAAATAAACATTTATGGTATTAAGTCTCTGAGATTTGGGGATTTAGTTGTTAAAGTGGCTGGTGTTTCCTTAACTGACATAAGAGGGGAGCTTAGAGCCCCTCAGTGACCAGTTTGGGCTTCCTGCCTTGGAAGTCCTTGCCTGGACCAGCAAAATGGTGTTGCATTGGCTGCTCAATATATCTTGAGAGCTGGGGAAATTAATACAAGATAGAGTCACATAGTCACTGTGTCCACTGTGAGATGGACTGTGGTCCAGAATGCATATCTCACCTGACCTCCAAAGCACCCTGCTGATCAGTGGACTTTGGAGGCATCAGAGTGTCTGGAAAGTGGCATTAGCTCAGAATCAGTACCTAACAATCCTTGGATGCCTCAAATGTCCCTCCCCACCCCCTGCCCCACCTGCCAGTACATGGAAATCCTGGCGAAGTCTGCACCTCCCTGCAGGGGAGGCCACAGGGAAAACTTTGCATGGCCTCGGGTGTTTCCGCCCGGTCTTTCCCTCTGGCAGAGGGCTCAAGGTCTCTGAATGACTCATGTCCAGGAATTGGAAGAGGAGCTGGAGTGACTTTCCTACATTGTGAGTCAATCCAAGCCAATTCCTGAAGCCCAGGGTCTTTCCACCACCACCCAAGCCTCCACTGCTACCACCCTCTGTGTCCAGGTGGGTGACTCCAAGGCCAATGAGGCAATAGTCTCCAAGTCCACACCATTCTGTTTGGTCATCATGACGACCACATCAGCCTGGCTACGTGGCCACCCCAATATCTCTTTACCTTGTTCCTCTTCTGCCCTACAGCAGCCAGCCTTCCCAGAGCCTTCCAAGAGTGTTGCTACTTTCCTGTCTACTCCAAACTATACTTAATGTCTTGGTGAGGGGGTGTCCTCCAGGCCCTCTCAGCGGCCACTTAGGGGACAACTGAGCAATTCAAGCACAATACCTTCCTGTTTCAGCCTTTGGATACCTTTTTCTCAGTTGCTAAAAAGAAATAGCAGGCCCCCAAATGGAGTCACTTTTGCTAAGCTCCAGCAAGACATATCACCTAGCCTAATGGCAGTTTCACACCTAGGAGTAGAATTTCAAACCCATGAATCTACAATTTCCTAGTCAGCACAGTGAGGTCATCTGTGTAAGACCCTTTGCCCTCCCTAAGGAAAGGTGACTTTGCCTAAAGCAATCCATTCTTTTAACTTCCTTGTCCCCCTTCCTTCTGCCTATAAAATCCTTGCATTTTGTACAGCTCCTTGGAGCTCCTTTCAACTTGCTGGATGGAATCCTGCCCCATCCAAGAATCACTGAATAAAGCTCATTAGATCTTTAAATTTATTCTGTTGAGTTTTTTCACCACCAGTAAACCAAGGAGTATGCAGCATCTCGGCTCCATCACATGCGCTGGAGTGAGCCCTGGTTTTAATTATTACTGCACAATCCACAGCACACACCCCAGCCCCTCAGATCCAGAACCTATGCTCACTGTCAGTCCCACCGGAGTTAGGGCCATCTTCCTCCAATATCCATTTCCCAGGACTTTGCAGAAGGTGTGCAAAATGGCGCGATTATCTTGGTGCCTAAGTCTTCTGTTCCTGTGTTTACATTAAAGTGCCCCTGTCTTGCTCTGAAAGGCTACACTATGACCAGTATAGCCCCTATGACCTCAGCCTTATCTCCCTCAAGCTCTTGGACCCAGGCAGTAGAAGCTGCCTTCCAGCCCACCGCAGCCAAACCTACACCAGGCAGTGGAGTGACCCAGCTCTCATAACATGGAGTCTAGAGTCTGCTGCTAAATATTAGATCTGCTCTGGAAAATGCTCATTCTGAACTCCACCTGGTTCCTTAGAAGCACTGGCAAGGAAAAGTTGTCCCAGACCTGGTCTGTGCAGAACTTCCTCCTGGGAAGAAATTAGCATTCCTGATGAAATATGCACATGTAATGATCTGATGAACTTTACCAATTTGTTTTGGAACCAGTCACCAGGCCAGCTGAGTGTCATTCACAGATAAGTCATCTGTGACCAGAGGTGGTTTTTGCATCTAGTCTGACAGTGATTCTCCTTCCTTCCCTGAGTAAATCTTTGAAGTGGTCTCTCAGGAGCTTTTCCCTTGCATGCAAGATCGAATAAAATTTGACGAACTTGACCCCTGCTTGTAACTCAACTGACAAGTTGTCTTCATCTCTCCACCTTGTTGTCACCCAGATAAGCCCTATCTTCTCTAGCCCCCTGCGGGCCCCTGTGGGACCCCCTCCCTGCCTGAAGTGCTCATGGTCCTGGCCAGGCGCCACCGCATAAGGACAATAATGGTAAGAGTGACAACACGGATTTGCCACGGGCCACCTGAGGCAAAGCTTTGCCCATATCGTTAGTTTATGCCCCCAGCAACAGAGGGCAGGGGCAGCAGCTCACAACTGGGCAGACAGGCGGGAGAGGGAGTTTGGATGCCAGCACAAGCATCACCGAAAGAGCGATATCCCAAAGGACCTGAAGGAGACGGGAGCCAGCCATGCCGATCAAAGGTCAAGGATTTCAGATAAAGGGCAGCAAGCTCAGAGGCGCAAGGCTAGAAGATGCTGAAGGGCGGGGGCCTGAGGGACTGCACCACCCAGTTATGCCACTACATACCAGCCACAGCACTCCTGGGCACACCTTTCCTACCTGCTCAGAACTGCACCTTCCTGGGAGCCCTCCTGCCCCCTACTCTATTCCCGTGGATGCTGTGAGAACCTCCCAGCCAGCACCTTGTTAATGAACTATTCAGGGGTGCCTGGGTGGTGCAGTCAGTTAAGATCTTGCTCTGGCTCAGATCATGATTTCACTGTTCGTGGGTTCAAGCCCCACGTCAGTCTCTGTGCTGGCAGCTCGGAGCCTGGAGCCTGCTTCAGATTCTGTGTCTCCCTCTCTCTGCCCCTCCCCACTCATGCTGTGTCTCTCTCTCCCTCTCAAAAAATAAATAAAAACATTAAAAAAAAAAGAATTATTCATGACACTTTTAAACATGGTAAGCAGTTGGTGGGAATGCAAACTGGTGCAGCCACTGTGGAAAACAGTATGGATGTTCCTCAAAAGGTTAATAATAGAACTACCATATGACCCAGTAATTCCCCTGCTCGATATTTCCCCAAAGAATAAGAAAACACTAATTCAAAAAGATATATGTAGGGAAGCCTGGGTGGCTCAGTCGGTTAAGCGCCAGCTTCAGCTCAGGTCATGATCTCACGGTTCATGGGTTCGGGCCCTGCGTCAGGCTCTGTGCTGACAGCTAGCTCAGGCCTGGAGCCTGCTTCAGATTCTGTCTCCCTCTCTCTCTCTCTCTCTCTCTCTGACCCTCCCCTGTTCATGCTGTCTGTCTGTCTCTCTCAAATAAATAAAAATGGTAAAAAAAAATTTTTTTAATGCAATTATAATGATGAGCACCGGGTGATGTATAGATTTGTTGGGTCACTGGGGTGCCCAGTTGGCTCAATCAGTTAAGCATTTGACTCTTGATTTCGGCTCAGGGCATGATCCCAGGGTTGTGGGATTGAGCTCCGCATCAGACCCCACGCTCAGCATGGAGATTATCTCTCTCCCTCGGCCCCTTGCCCCTGCTCATGCTTTCTCTCTCTCTAACATAAAAATAAAAAAGATAAGTTTATTCATTTGTTTTGAGAGTGGGGATGGGCAGAGAGAGAGAGAGAATCCCAAGCAGGGTCCACACTGTCAGCACATAGCCCGATATGGGGCTCAAACCCACAAACTGTGAGATCATGACCTTAGCCTAAATCAAAAGTCAGATGCTCAACTGACTGAGTTACCAGGGTGCCCCTAAAAACATTTCTTAAACAATTGTTAAGGGGTCCTGAGTGTCTCAGTCAATTAAGCAACCAACCCTTGATTTTGCCTGAGGTCATGATGAGCCTGAGTCAGGCTCTGTGTGACAGCGTGAAGCCTGCTTGGGATTCTGTCTCCCTCTGTCTCTGCCCCTCCCCTGCTCACGTGTTCTCCCCTTTCTGAAAACATAAATAAATAAACATTAAAAGAATAATTGTTAGGTCACTGTCTTGTGTATCTGAGGCTAACATAACACTGTATATTACCTAACTGGAAGTCTTTTTAGAAGAACACATTTAACCAATTAAAGAAAGTGGCAAAGCAGACTTGACTTAGTCAGGACCACCTCAGGAGGTACCCAGACTGCTGTGATAGAATTATGCGGTGGGGGCTCGACTCTGATTACAGCATGGGCAAGTGGGAATTAATAGTGATGGGGTTCAGAACATGCTACCCCAAAATATGACGCATTAGCATACTGAATATTTGAAGCTGAAGGAATTTGAGAAAACAGCAGAACTGAGAAGGTCATACTGACCTCTCTCTCCCTTCTCCCCTGAAACAGCCATCAAACCTTCTGTAAGGGGTACCCTCCCAATGCCTGGGGAAAAGGAGCGTCCTTATGCCAATGAGGAAGGAAAGAATCCCAACAAACTGGCCTCGCTAAGTGTCCCCCGTTCACTGCACTAACCTCATACTCCTTAACCTGTCATGTTCCTCCACAGCTGTCCAGTGTTCATCAAACCCAGCAGCAAATACTCATTTACCTGTTTCTTTGGGTCATTTCTGTATGAAGTCTTCCATGTCAGGTAAAACATAAAATTAAATGTGTGGAGCTTCCTCCAGTTAATCTGTCTTAGTTTAATTTTCAGACTCAGCCAGGGACCCTCTGAGGGTCAAGGAAAATTTGACCTACAATCACCAAGGGATAGGTGGGGGTCAGTGGATGGAAAGTTACTAAGAAGAAACATCAGGGGTGAGAGGGGTTCTGGCTAAACCAACCTATCAGGATTCTTGCCAGACAGGCCAAATAATCAGCCATCAGCAGGGGGTGGGGGGGGGAGCAAGAGCCTGATCAGTGGAGGGTTCTTGCTAAAACTGGGTTTAGCAGATGGGCCTGGGAGAGGTTCAGGAGCCTGACTAAAGTTTGGTCAAGCAATCCAAAGCTCACTCCCTTGGCTGAGAGACGCACCTCCTGGTAGTGTCCTTCTGGAATGAGGACCAGTCACACTACTTCAGTATGGCTGTGGGGAAGGACATGCCACCTGGGGGGCCAGGTCAGGAAGCAGGAACAGTGATGGCTGAGGGCAAGGAGGGAGGAGTCAGAGGCCTGCACAGATGGCCTCCGGTGTCCCGGGTCCCGACCGCCAGCCAGTCCCAGAAGCCACTGCAGAATCCCTTCACATGGGCTTGGGTGTTCACATTTGAAGCCGGTCACCCACCCCACTCACTCCACGCAGGCCCAGAGACAGAGGCCTCTCATCCCTTGTCCTAGGTACAGAGTGACGAGACCAGCACCGCTCACTGCAAGGCCCCTCTCCTAACTGTGGGCGTCTGTTCCAAATTAGCAATGTCCCAACGTCCAGAGCCACTTCCTGCGCGCTGGCAGGCTGCCCCCCATCAGGGCTCTATCCCAAGCTGACCCTCCTGCCAGCTCCTGCAGCAATGCCAAAAAAGAACTCATATCTCCAAAAGACTCAGACGCCTGCAGAGGCTTGGCTTTGAACAAACATAGCCGGCAGCACACAGACCTTCCCCCCGCCTAGAGGTCAGGGCCAGACGGGCTCGGCGGTCCCGTGTGCGCACACCTGCGCAGCCTCCGGAAACCACAGGGGCCAGTGCCAGCCATCTGCATAACATTACAACCGCAGGCTCTTCCCTAGAATAAGGGCAGGTCCTCTGCTGCCTGGGGTAGTTCCCAGCTTGCAGTTAAAAGGGAAGAAAGTGCTTTTGGTCGACTCCCTTTAAACTCCAATTCCCAGCGCCGACCAGCTGTGATAGCTCCAATTACAGGTTCAAAGATTTCTGGGCCATGGAAAAACTTTCTGTCCCAGCCACCCAACCCCATACCGCTCCCACGGAAAGGTCCAAAAGTCACCCTGGAAGGTGCCGCCCAGGGGATGGATGGCCAGAGACAGGCCCCTTCTTTTCCCCGCAACGTCAGCAGCAGCCTTGACCCCAACCCCGTGTCCAGCCCCATCTCTGAGAGTCCCTGCCCTTTCAGTTTTGCTCCCCCGTACCCCTCCTTGGCTTTCACGTTCCATCAGGGCTGGGCGCCCGTGCAAGTTGTGTCCTGCTCCCCACCCCCCCAGAGGCCACGCCAGGGCCCTGTCCACTGCCGGGCCCTGTCCCTCCATGGTCAGGAAGCACAGAAAGCCTCCCCAACCAGAACCCGAGGTGCTGGTCTTCCTCAGGTCAGAGGTGGCAGAGGAATGGCATGAGCTTGTAGGGAGAAAGGGGGGGCTGGGAAGCTGCCCTCAGAAGCCCCCAGGGAGCTGCTGGCTGGGGGCCCCAGTTACTATGTTGTACCCAGATTTTAATATCGCCCCCAAAAACCAGAGACCACCAGGGAGGCCGAAGCACGCATGCAAAAGCAAAGGGCTTTATTACGAATTGAGGCCGGGCCAGCCTAAACTCGGGCTCACAGACTTCAACAACACACTGGATCCACGTGGAGCGAGCCCCGAACAAGGCCCCGAACAAGGCGGGGCAGGGCCTTTTATGAGTTTGGGAAGGGAGAGTTACAGGAAATTGTGACACAGGTACAGGGGTCCAATCATTATAGTATCACATCATTGACAGTTACTTTAACCAATTACAGAGCGGACCCAAAACCCTCAGGTAGGGCGTGACTGGTCTTAACCTCCATCTTTAGGCCCGCCCCCAGAAATGTTAATGGTGTTAGCTGGCCTCCAAGGTCAGAGGGGAAACCTGAATCAGACCTGCATCCTTACAACTACCCCGAGTGACACCCCCCTCACCCTCCTTGGACGGTCCCTGGCACTGAGACACAAAACCCACTGGGGAGCAGAGAGGTGAAGACATCTGTCCAAGGGCCTCCAGGGATGGAGCGAGAGCTTCATCTCCTCCGCAGGCGCGCTCCTCCCGGGCGTGAGCCGGAGGCGGGCCGGGCGCAGCCAGCCAGACGCGCGCACACACAACCAAACCGCACACCACACGCACACACATACACACACACACACAACCAAACCAAGCCGCACACACCACACACACAACCAAACCGCACACCACACACACACACATACACACACACACACAACCAAACCGAACCGCACACACATCACACACACCGCACACACACCACACACACAACCAAACCAAACCGCACACACCACACACACACACAACCAAACCACACACACACCACACACATCCAAACACATACCGCACACACACCACACAAACACACACACATCTCAGACTGCACACACATACCACACATACAACCAAACCAAACTGCACACACACCACACACCAACCAAACACACACCAAACACACACACAACCAAACCGCACACACACATACCACACACACACAAACACATACTGCACACACACCACACACGTACCACACACACACATCACACAACCAAACACATACCGCACACACACATCATACACAACCAAACCAAACCGCACACACATCACACATACCGCATGCACACACCGCACATACACCGCACACACTGCACACACACTGCACACATACCACACACACACACACAACCAAACACATACCGTATACACACCACACACCGCACAACCACACACACGTACCGCTCATGCACACCACACATACGCTACACACCGCACACACACACCGCACAGCATGCATATATATCCCACACGTTACACACACATATGATGCAGTACACACACATACACTGCACAACACACACTACACACATACACATAGCACACAACAGTACACACACACACACTACATGGCACACAAACTACACACCAGACACACACACCGCACACACAACACATACAATCAAACACACATACTGCTCACACACACCACAACCAAACACATACCGCACACACACTACACACCACATACAACCAAACACACATACCGCTCACACACACCACACACAACATACAGCCAAACACACAGTATGCACACACACACCACACACAGCCAAACACGTACTACACATACATACACATTGCACAGTACATACACACATAATACACAACAGTACACACCACACACACACACACACACAAACACTGACACGCAGACACGTGCACGGAGGGAAAGGGTCTGAAAGAATTTGCAATCTCGTGTTTCGAAAAAGCACCAACAGTAACGTTGAAGGAAAAGTCAGCGGTCCGTCGGCTTTCATTTTCATCGCTTTGCTCATCCAGCGATGCCCACACCACCCCCCCAGGCGCCCAGGTCCTTTCAAAAAGGACCTCGAGGCTCCCAGGCCCGGAGTTGAGGGGTCCCGCCCCTCCCCGCCCCGCCCGATCCACGCCAACCCCGCCAACGGCCTCCGGGTGCAGAGCGGGGCTGAGCGCGCCGGGCGCCGCAGACCCGACCTCGACCCAGACCTAAGCCAAACCGGAGCGCGTCGGAGTGCGCCAGGCCCCGCCCCCCGAAGACCCGCCCCCGAGGCCCCGCCCTTCCCCGCCCCGCGAGGCCCCGGAAGGCGGCGCGCAGAGGGTCACGGGACGCTAGGCGGAGGCGGAGGCGGGGGCGGGGGCGAGGGCGGGGGCTGGGCGGGGCTGAGGCGGAAGCGCCCGCTTAGGGCACTGCAACCAGCTGTCCCGATCCTCCCTTCCTCGGCCGGTACCGTCAGTGCCCAGCCGCGCCAGACCCCGCGGGTCAGTGTCATGTGACTTCTGTCTCTGACCACGAGCCAGAGCCTGCGTCCTCCAGGTGAAGAGCGTCAGATCGCCTGAGAATCGGGTGTCCTGGTCCCCGACGGTCTCCAGGGAGTTATATCCCAGGCTACCGTCTCCTGGGTTCTGTTGGGGTCAGGGGTCTCCGGAAAGTCCGGAAGTCCTCTGGGACTTCAGGAAGGGAGTTGTCTGGGTCGGGGAGTATTGGGTCTGGGTTTCAAGAGGGGGATAGTACCAGGATCTGGGTTCTCAGAGAAGGTCCTAACTCTGACCCTAACCCTAGTACCAGGATCTGGGGCCTCAGGGGAGAATAGTGCTTGGATCTAAGGTCTCTGGGTTAGAGCTCTCTGGAGCCAGTTTGCTTTCCTTCCCAAGGGTCTCTTGTGACAGGCCCGTCTGTGCTGTGCGCCATGGTGGCACTGTGGGCCCTCGCTCTGGCCTTTGCCATATGCCTGGCCACTGCTGGCCCACCTAACATCATGCTGATCTTTGCTGATGACCTGGGATATGGGGACCTGGGCTCCTACGGGCATCCTAGCTCCACCACCCCCAACCTGGACCAGCTGGCCGCAGGGGGGCTTCGCTTCACCGACTTCTACGTGCCCGTGTCTCTATGCACACCCTCCCGGTAAGTGAGGGGGGCAGGGGAGCCCACACAGCATCTCCCAAATTCTCTCTAGGGGAGGCAGAAGGCCCGGTCTCTTTGGAGAAGTTCACGTTTCTTGATCTTTCTCCCCTATCTTTCCTCCTCCATGTGTCCACTTCACCCTTAGTTTCTCTCTGTCTCACGGACTCTGTGACTTGTCCTATAGGGCTGCCCTCCTCACTGGCCGACTCCCAGTTCGGATGGGCCTGTACCCTGGAGTTCTGGAGCCCAGCTCCCGAGGGGGCCTGCCTCTGGAGGAGGTGACCCTGGCTGAGGTCCTGGCTGCCCGAGGCTACCTCACAGGGATAGCTGGCAAGTGGCACCTTGGGGTGGGGCCTGAGGGGGCCTTTCTGCCCCCCCATCAGGGATTCCATCGATTCCTGGGCATCCCATACTCCCATGACCAGGTAGGAACCTCCAGGGCCCTCAGCCACCCTCCTGCCTACCTCCCACTAATCCCCTTCCCCTTGACCCCTTGGGTCCTACCCCAGAGCCCAGACTCCTGAATGGAACTGCTCCGCCAGGGCCCTTGCCAGAACCTGACCTGCTTTCCGCCGTCTACCCCCTGTGATGGCAGCTGTGACCAGGGCCTGGTCCCTATCCCGCTGTTGGCCAACCTGTCCGTGGAGGCACAGCCCCCCTGGCTGCCTGGACTTGAGGCCCGCTATGTGGCTTTTGCCCGTGACCTCATGGCTGATGCCCAGCGCCAGGGCCGGCCGTTTTTCCTATACTACGCCTCTCATGTGAGTAACTTTGACCCACCCCCTGGGCTGCCCCTGGCTCCTTCCCAGTGCTAACTCCTGTCTCTGTGTGTCTACAGCACACCCACTACCCCCAGTTCAGTGGGCAGAGCTTCTCAGGGCGCTCAGGCCGAGGGCCATTCGGGGACTCCCTGATGGAGCTGGATGCAGCAGTGGGGGCTCTGATGACAGCGGTGGGGGACCTGGGACTGCTCGGAGAGACGCTGGTCATCTTCACTGCAGATAACGGGTTTGCTGGCAAGGGGTGGGGAAATGCTGGTTAATCCCTCACCGATGGGCCCTGAGTCTTCCCATCCTGCCTACTGGCTGAGGATGTGGTGGGGTAAGGGGGTCTAGGGGATGCTGGCTGTATGATGGTGACCCACAGGACATGTGGGAGGCTGGGGGCCACAAGTACATGGAGCTGCTGGTCTTGGAAGGACTCAGAGGGGACAGGCACATGCTGGCCATTTTAGTGCACAGCATGTAACTCTAGGGCTGGGGTCACCTGGGGTCACCCTGAACTCCCCCTCACCAACGACCTCCTTGTACGTCCCAGGCCTGAGACAATGAGAATGTCCCATGGCGGCTGCTCTGGCCTCCTTCGCTGCGGAAAGGGGACCACCTTTGAGGGGGGCGTCCGAGAGCCTGCCTTGGCCTTCTGGCCGGGCCACATCGCTCCCGGTCAGTCTTTAGGCCCCATCCTCATGAACCCCTGGCCCCGCTTCTCCCACTCTGATGGCACATGGAGTGATCGCCCTCTGCCTCCAGGTGTGACCCATGAGCTGGCCAGCTCCTTGGACCTGCTGCCAACCCTGGCAGCCCTGGCCGGGGCCCCTCTGCCCAATGTCACCTTGGATGGTGTTGACCTCAGCCCCCTGCTACTGGGCACAGGCAAGGTAGGGCTAGCAAGGCTGAGACTCCGGCTCCCCTGCTCCGCCACACAGACCCTCTAGCGAGTGGCCTCCAAGTGATGCTGCCAGTGAGTTCCCAGGTGGGCAAGGGGGCAGTGACGCATCCAGGGCCCAGGCTGATGGCTCTGGGCACGTGCACACCGGTGCTGGAGGGCCCTGCCCACCGTGTGATCCCTGACTTTGCCCCCAGAGCCCCCGGCAGTCTCTCTTCTTCTACTCGGTGTATCCAGATGAGATCCACGGGGTCTTCGCTGTGCGGAGTGGGAAGTACAAAGCTCACTTCTTCACCCAGGGTAACCTCCTCTCCCCCAACCCTGCTGACCCCTTCCTCCTCATCCGGAGCCTGGTCCCTCCTCTCCCTCCTGCCCTTTGCACAGACACGCCCCCCTCCCCAGGTTCCCCCCACAGTGACACCACTGCGGACCCTGCCTGCCACGCCTCGAGCCCTCTAACTGCCCATGAGCCCCCACTGCTCTTCGACCTGTCTGAGGACCCTGGTGAGAACTACAACCTTCTGGGAGGTGCAGCTGAAGTCGCGCCTGAGGCGCTGCAGGCACTAAAGGAGCTTCAGCTGCTCAAGGCCCAGTTCGATGCTGCTGTGACCTTCAGCCCCAGCCAAATGGCCCGGGGTGAGGACCCTGCCCTGCAGATCTGCTGTCAGCCTGGTTGTACCCCCCTGCCATCCTGCTGCCACTGCCCAGAGCCCCAGCCCTGACTGCACTGCTGCATGCCAGCCCAGGGACCCCTTGCCCCAACTGGGCACTTGGTCCCTTGCTGTGGTGGGGGTGTGTGGAGGCGGCTTGCACCTGATGATGCTAATAATACCAGCCGGTACTTACAGGTGTGCTAATTCCACTAATCCTTGTGAAAACCCCGAGGTAGGTGCTGTTCTGAGTGTGTGAAAATGAGGAAACTGAGGCACAGAAAGATCCAGCAACTTGTCTGAGGTCACTCAGCCAGTAAGAGGTTGGGCTGAGAGAGTCCAAGTTCCTGGCTCCGGGAGCCGCCCACAGCCTTTGTGACTGTGTGTGTTAGTGCATGCAAGCTGGGGTCCTGAGAGTGAGCATCCCTTCACGCAGAGCCGTGCTAAGTGCTTTTGTGTGCCGGGAACAGGGTGGGGTGGGTGTGGGTGTGGCAGACAGAAGGCCCCAAAGTTGGCGCGCCCCCGTGAGCCCCAGGTGTCCCCTGGAGGAGGCACACCCGAAGGCTCCAGAACTAGACCAGGGGCTCTTACAGAAACCTCTCTGAAGGCGGGTGATGAGTTGCACATTCCAGAAGCGGATAAGGGGAGATAAACCCCTGAGGTGGCCTCGGAGCCTGCCCCTGCCCCTTCCAGAGCCCTGCATTCTCCACTCTCCCACATGTTTCCAGTCTCCGGCTTCTCCTTTGACTTCCTACGAGCATTCTCCACCTGGCAGACAAAGGCAGACATCAGGTTTGGTTCCCACTCAAAACTCTGCAGACTTCCCGTCATGCTCAGAATCAAATTCAAACTCCTTAGAGTGGTCCTGTGCCCTCTGAGGCCTGCCCTACCCCCCACCCAGGACCCCTCAGCCCTTAGCCCTGGCATGCTGGCCTGGCTGTCCCCTGGTGAGGCCAGCAGAGAGGACTCACATAGCAGTGTGTAGCCCGTGCAGAGTCACCCCGTGTGTGTGCCGATGTCAGGTCCCTGTGTGTCCCCAGAGCTGCCCTGTAGCCTGCGTGTCCCATCAGGGTTGGCTCAAAGAGAAGAGCGTTGTCTGGGTGCTCAGAGCTCACAAGGCAGCTCTCCCCTTCCCCGAAGGACCCCCACTGTTTCAATGCTGGTCAGAGGCCCATTGCCTAGGAGGCATAGCCTCTCCCTGACCCAGTCTGAGCCAGTCACAATCCAGTCCGGTGAGTGGTCCAGGAATGGCATGTAACTAAGAGTCCCGGTCAGTGAAAGGTCAGGGCCAATCCACCAGGATCCCTGGGTCCCCTCCAGCATTCTTCCTCTGGGGACAGTAAGGACGGGGCAGTGCTCTCGCTGTCCCCGAACAGACATTATGCAGCTGCTAGACCAGTGTCCCCAGCACCTACCTCCAGAACTCACAGTATAATAAACCCTACCTGTTTATTTATTTTTTTTATTGTTTACTTATTTTTGAGACAGAGACAGAGGATGGGTGGGGGAGGGGCAGAGAGGGAAGGAGACAGAGTCAGAAGCAGACTCCAGGCTCTGAGCTGTCTGCACAGAGCCCGACACGGGGCTCAAACTCACGAACCGTGAGATCATGAGCTGAGCCCAAGTCAGATGCCGAACCGACTGAGCCCCCCAGGCACCCCAAACCCTACCTGTTTAAGCAAGTGCTGGTGGGTTATGTTACTTTCAGCCAAAAGACGTCTTGCTGGAAGGAGACACGTGAATGGGAGGTATGGCAGCCATGTGAACGGCAGCATGACCGGGAGAGTGAGCCTGTGGTGTCTGGTGCAGGGTGCCGAGGCCCACTCTGTTCTCCACGTGGCCCTCCCACCACCTCTGGTCTGGTTTGGGGCTGCACGGACCCCGCCCCAGGTCCTGCTGTGTCTTAGGGCTGCCCGCTTCAGGCAGTGGTTTCCCTGGGGGCCCTTGCAGCCCCCGACGCTGGCATCAGGAGGGCCCACGTGCACGTGTGGTTGGAGTGAAGGCGCTGGCCCCGGATGGGCTGGGTGTGCCACCCCCCTGAAGCCTCGTCCAGCGGCACACAATCACCTGCAGGTGCCACGGTTTGAGTGAGGAACTGTTCATGTCGGAAGACCAGACACCCCACGAGAACCACACGATGCTGATACCCAGCAGGCACGACGCCAGGCCTCACCAGGCCTGCTGTCCGCCTGGTTGAGGAGTACGCTTCGTAGTTTATTTGCCACCAGTGCTGTGCATAGTGCTGGGGTGCAGATCGCCAGAGGGAACCTACCCCTCTTCCCAAGGGACATGAGCATCAGCCCTGAGATCTCAGACCTGTGTGTATCTGTGTGAGAGGAGCCCCTTCCTCCCGTGGGGATGGGTGGGTGTGTGGATATTGCCAGGAAAGGACGGTAGGGAAATTTCAGGAGCTACAGGTGTTCTCTAACTTGACTGAAGATGGAAACATGGCGCACACTTATGTTGTCACGTTTATTTTATGCTTCGATAAAAAAGAATTTCGCTAGCAGATAGCACAAGGGGAACGACTTGGTCTGGTAAGAGCATAATGGGGGGGGGATGTAGAGAGAACTGAATCGATCAGGGATGCTTCTCTGTTGGAGATCTGAGGACGGTGCTGAAACCCACCCTCTGCACCCAAGGCTCGAGAGAGACGCAGCTTCACTCACTCGGTCACTCTACTTCTGGTTTTGCTGTGATGCTTTTGCAGAAATGCTTGTTTTGCATCCTTTCAGCTGCCTTAGGGGGAGGCACCCTCCTCATACAGTCAGTTGTGTGTGCACACACATGCCCGTGTTTGCACACACTTACAGACATGCACATGAACGTGCACAGAGATGCACGTATACTAGCACATGCATGTGAGCACACAGCACACGCACATGCACACATATTTGTGCACACACTTGTCATGGCCCCAAATGCTGTCTGCAATGTCCCTGCACTTCCTTTTTTCTCTGCTATTGTTAATTTAAAAATGGCCCCTTTTCCTGCGAGCTTAAGATTCAACTGTTCACCAGGCTGGCAGCTTTCCATCCCACAGAGTGACTTCCTCAGGCAGCCCAGTCTCTTCTGGAAAGAGCTATGTGGGTTCTGAACCAGCAGACCAAACACGCTGGTGCTGCGGTTTCCCTTCAGGTGCGTTAGGAAGGAAGAGGGGGCGTCCGGAGCGGCAGGAAAGGCGAGCAGAGGAGCACCTTCTCCAGGGAGGCCGCCTCTCCCCTCCACCCGCCTCCTTACTCTCCTGTTCCCCAAGTGACCAGAAGGGGGAGCAAAGGGAATGGTTCCACAGAATAATACTTAAATTTGCCTCTTCCTTGAATGTTTTTAATGACAAAAGGGCTCTACACTAGAGCTCCCTGGCAATGCCTGCGGTCACGGTGTGCCACTGAGGGAGCCCTCTGTGCTCACACAAAGCGTGTTCTAGCTGTAACACTGAGAGTGACCTCGCTTCACTGCACCCTGACAGTGCCTTGTAGGCGTCCTGTGTGTCCTGTCCTGTCCTTGACCCCAGGGCTGGTTAGCAGTAACAGAGGGAGGAGTGCATTTATTTATGCCTCCCCTCAGCCTCCTCGGTTCCTGAGCGTGAAGCCCCCTCCTCTGAATGGTCACAGCCACTGGGGCAAGGTATGACCTCTCCCCCGCCCCAGCACTTCATGCCCCACAGAAAGGAGGGAGAACGGAGTCTCTCTCCTCAGATGGTCTCAGAAGAAAGGGACACAAGGTAGAAAGGGGGGTCTAGGGTGCCGTCTGAGCTGACAGGCAGCGAGGGCCCTGGAGGGAACAGGTGGGGGGTGGCCTGGCCCGGGAGTCCTCAGCAAGAGTGGAAACACTTCCTCATCATTTTGCAAACTCTGTAACAACATGATGCCCAACAGGCTGCCCTCCCCTGGGAATGCCCAGTGCCCTACTGGGAACTGCAGCCCCTCCGGCCCTGAGGGAAGGACAGTCAGTCCAGTGACCCTGCCCCCCCTCCACTACCTGGAGACCCACAGAACACAAGGAAGGGGTTGGTCCGTCTGCATGCAGCAGAGCCGGGCCAGGCTGGGGGAAGGAGCTACTGCCCATCCGATCTCGAGGTAGCCCCCCTGGGCCTCTAGAGCACCCCTCGCCTTGCCTTCCTTTCTACCTTGGGAGTCTCCAACACCCTCCCAATGCATTTCCTCGTGTTTAAGTTATCCAGAGTCAGGTTTTACAGTTTGGTTGTGACCACAAAATGCTAACTGATACAGAAGGAAACTAAGTACTGACCCCCACCCTCCCTCCTAGTCCCAGCGAAGTGAGCTGGCTGAGAGAGGCCGGGTCCCTGCAGAGGTGCAGTGTGATGGCCAAGTTGGGGGTAGCAGATGGGGGGCTGCTTCCTGGAGACGGGGTACAGCCCTGGGCTCCACCTGCGCCCATGCCGCCATCCCCTTGGGGAGGCATGCCTGCCTGGGAGGAGGGCTGAGTCTAAACAGCATGGCCTCCTCTCTCTCTTTTGCCGCCCTGACTGGACAGGTCGTCTGCCCTGAAACACCTCTGCGTGTGAGCCGCACGATCCAGTCCCTCCTTGGGGACCCTGAGGAAGAGTGGGGCATGTCCTGGTGGCCAGCAGTGGTGAGCCTGCTCATTCTGCTCCCCTTCCTGGGAGCTTCCTCCGTACCACTCTGCTGCCCCAAGTGCAGGGTGGTCAGCCTCCTGTCCATGTAAGCCTCAGGCAGGATGCCCCACAGGAGTGCAGGCAGGTCATGCCCTCTGGGGTCACCATGTTCTGTCTAGCTGAAGGCCAAGGCGTCCTGGGCCCGCTGGGCGCTGAGTGGGGTTCTGCAGGGGTGGGGCCTTGCACAGGACAGGTGCCAGATTTCCGTGTGCCAGGGGCCAGCCGCTCCTGTCTGCTCCAAATCTGCATAAAGGAAATAAAATAAAATCAAAGTTCCCCTTTTTTGCCATCAACTCAAATGATGGCTGAGACAGCTTTAGGTAAACCATTTAATCCTCTTCGCTCTAGTGTTCTGTGTATAAAAGGACTTGATTCACAGACGTGAGGGAGCAGAAGCAGTGCAGCTGACGCTGGATTCGGTGGGCGAGGCCTCAGGACAGGAAGCTAGCTGTGCTACCGGAGAGGCCTTCTGGGTTATATGCCAATTCCATAAGACATGACCCACGCGGGGTGGAGGGCACGTTTGGGGAGAGACTCCATGCCTTGTACCCACTTCTGCCCCACAGGCACCTCACACTCACGCAGGTCCTGCCACACCTGCAGCGTCCACACCTGCAAATCAGGCAAGGCCAGCTCACACGGCGGTGGTTTTGGTGGTGAGGAGCTTGGTGCCCCTGCTCTGCTCAGCACCAAGGCAGTGTCCCTTAACACTCCCTCTGCAGAGAGAGTGCCATTCTCGTCCTGTCGCCCTCACCCTGGGGGCTGCCTTGGATCCCCACTTGGCGGGTGGAGGAGGCTCTTCTGCCAGGCTCCCTGGTCATGGGGTTTGCTCTGTGCCTCTTTTGAAGAAACCGGAAGCGCTGCTCAGCTTGAAAGCCTCAGAAGCTGGGCGCCTTCTAACAGCTGTGGCTGGCTGGGCGATCCTAAAAGGACTTGCTTCTTCACTCTGTTTCAGGCTGCTCTGAAGGGAAGGGGGTACACCCTCCTGGGGCCACGCTCAACCAATGGGGGCCAGGAGCCAGCAGGTAAATGTTCCTGTTTCCCATCCTTCAGATGATGGCCCCGGGAGGCCTGGACTTTGGGTCTATACCACTTCTCCCCACACCCAGTGCCTCTTCCCTTCCCGCCCCTCCCTGAAGCACTGGTGGGGGGGGGGGGCTCTTGTAAGAGCAGCTCCCTGCCCCTTTGCCCTCGCCCTTCCTCCAGCATGAACCTGAGCACCCTGCCAGGAGATACAGCAGCCCTCAGGCAGTCCTGAGGACAAAGGCCAAGCACCCAGGACCAGGACCAGGGAGAGAGCCCGTTGTGTTCTGAGCAGCCTGCTCCTAGCAGCCCAGCCAGCCTCCGCAGCTGGACCCTGACGGGTCAGACGGCTCTCCCTAGGGGTTTTTCTTAGAGCTGAATGCTTTGCATCACACCTATTGATGAAATCTTTTCATTGACATCCAAAAAGAACTGTGTTCTCTATATGCAGAATGTAAAATCCAGTGTGGATGTATGTTTGGTGTACCTTATTAATTATATATGTGTATATATATTTTTTAAAGAAATACATATGGGATTTTACTCAACACAAAAAGGATATTAATTATATTTTTAGATCTATGTTTTTTATTATAAACTGATCAAGAAAAAAGCAAACCCATTGCTGGGGTTGTTTTCCTTTGTCTCGCTGCTCAAACGTTTCTGAATCACATATTCATCGGTTTATAGCTTCCTCACTAGAGACTCACTGTATGAAGGCCATCCTCCACTGCACCCAGGTCATTTCATAGTGACCATGGCTATTTTGCTTTAATCTTTTTGCCTTAAATTTTTCATTGGGTCCCTTGATCTCCCTCTGGTCTGAAACAAAATAAAATAAAGGCCACTGTAGAAAGGAGACTGGGAAAATTTACACCGGAATATTAGCAGTAGTTGTCTTTGAGTTGACAAAAGGATTTTTCTTTATTTTCCTTCTATTTTCTGCAGTTTCCAAAATTCCCATAATGACCATGTGCTCTTTATAATGGGAAAATAAGTTTAAAAACTAGAAAAATTCTATTTTGAATAGTGTTTATAAAAATGATGAGCTCTGACGTGACCAAGTGCTGATCTCGGCCAGTCTGCAAGGCAAGTTCATGGAAGCCTCAGCAGCGGCCCGAGATGGGGACCTTTATTGTGGTCAGAGAGCCTTTTTTGTTTGCATTTAATTAATATATCTTTCCTTTTTTTATTTTTGGTTTTTCTGTGGATGTTTCTATTTGCACTTGGGATTCTCAGAGAAGCACATATAATCCTTGAAACAATGAAGACGCTCACACAGGAAGAAAGGAAGAGGGACCGTGACTACCGCCCTTCTTCATGTTCACTTTTTTCTAACGTAGGTTATGCATGTTTCTTTTCCTGCAATAGCATAACAAATATTTTCTGGATTATTACTTTTTCCATACCTGTCTGATATTCCAGTTAGGTAAGTATACCTTAATTTACCTGATCAAAATTTAGATTTTTATGCTTTCAGTATTTTAAACAAGAATGGATACAGAGCTTTTCATTTGGAATGCTATTCTTCACCAGGTTTCCAGAAGTCCGAGTCCTGGCAGTGGAGTCTTGCTCACTCAGCACACAGGGCTCCAAGGGCACAAGCGTGTGTGCGCCTGGCCCCAGGCGGACAGGGCACCGGCCACACCCCTGCTCTCTTTGACTTACAGTCCACAGCCTCTGCCAGGGGAGCAGGCAGGGGTCACACCTTACCCAACCCCGAGGCTCAGGGTCCCCCAGCACCCGGGAGGACAGGTCACCCAGCAACATACAGAGGACAACAGATGCCCACAGGAAGCTCAGAGGTTCCAAGGGCAAAAATGGGGTGGAGGGGGTGGGGCCTTGAGAGGGGCAGGAACAGGGCAGTTTCCATAGGGAGCCACTGCAGAGTTTAAGAGGGAGAGTGCCTGCTCGGGTTTTTGTTTAAAAACTCATGTGGTTAAAGGTGGATTCACAGATGCAGGAAGCCTGGAGGAGGCGGGGGAGGGGGTAGACTTAGGGGTGACAGGGTGGGGGGTGAAGGTGGCTGCAATGGGGACTCTAAACGCAAGTCCAGTTTGGGTGCCTGAGAAAAAATGTAAAACCCAGAACATAGCTAAACAGGAGCCAGTGGGGAAATTCTTATGTGAGTTCAGAGTGCCCGTAACCCCTACTGAGCTGTTGGGGGCCTCTCATTCGGGTCATTACATTTACAGTGCTCCGCAAAGCGCCAGCCCACTGGCTGGCTGGAGGAGTGGCCCCCAGGGTCAGCTGGGGTCAGTGAGCTAATGCACAGCGCACAGCCGAGCCAGGGGGTCTGCTCAGAGGTAGAACACGGGGGCTTCGCACAGGGAAAGCATTGAGTCCAAGGGAAGAAGCCAGTGAGGGGGAACCCAGAACGGAGCCAGAAATGGGGTCTGCGGCACAGGTGAGCTAGAGGAAACCCTGAGGTTCAAGGAGGCACTGGAAATGGGAAGAAAGACGGGCAGGTGCAGGCAAGGAGGTTAAAGAGGTGGAAGGAAGGTGGGCAGCTATGGGAAGGGTCCTACTATGAGGGAGCCGTTCCAGGTCAAGGACACCCAAGCATGTCCAAGCTGGGGGGAAAGGCTAATGCCATAGGAAACCGGGGAGATGAGCTGGAGAAACTGAGGTGGAGGTGTGGGTGGGCATGCGGCACCTTTCCTGAGATGGATGAGAGCAGTGGGGGCCGGACATGGAGAATTCCCACCTGAGTGAGGGCAGTGAGGGCCGGAGGGCAGTGGGGGGGTTCCCTTCGGCGATGTGGCCAGAGGGTCGGAGGTCATGCTCCCACACCCAGGTGCAGTGGGGTACAAGTTTCAAACATCTAGGGCTCTCTGCCTCATCACAACTTCTTCGTGGGAAAGTCTCCTCGCAGACATTCTGCTTGTTCTCCTCAGAGGCAGAGCTGGAACATTCCCGTGTCCTGGTTCTAAGCTGCATGGCCGCTGCGCAGCCCGTCCCTGCTCTGTTGGTGGGGCTGTCCACGCACCAAAGGTCTGGGCCATTTATCGACTCTTATTGTGAGTACAAGCATGTGATTTTTTTTAAAGTATGTTTATTTATTTATGTATTTATTTATAGCACGTAGGTGGGAGGAAGGACAGAGACAGAGGGAGGGAGAGAATCCCAAGCAGACTGCATTGTCAGCTCAGAACCCCACGCAGGGCTCGAACTCATGACCCTGAGATCATGACCTGAGCCAAAATCAAGTCAGATGCCCAACCACCAGAGCCATCCAGGCGCCCCAAGCATGTGATTTTCATAGACAGTAGTTTTAAATTTCTATCCAGCGAATCTGTCTGTCCTTCCCGTTGCTCACTCTCATTTCACAACCTTTACCTGTGGTCTTCCCTGTGCTGGCTGCACTGGTCTCCGGCTCTGGGGGAAGAACCCAGACCCCCCCTCACAGAGGCCCTGCCTCCCATGCTGACCTCAGCACCCAGGATCTGGGGCTCACCTGAGGGCCGGGGACCGGGAAAGCCCACTCTCTGGGAGATAGCATCTACAGCCACCTAAAGGCCTAGTGAAAAATAGCCACCTCTTTTCTTCTGGATTTCTGTGAAAAAATTTTCAAACACCAATTTTCAGATCGAAGCAGACTGACCCCTGCTCTCCCTCACACACTCACAAGCATGCGTACACACCCATGGACACGGGCACATGCACACACACACACACACACACACACACACACACACACAGTGATCTGAGCTATGCCGGCTCCTGCGTGCCTGTCCCGCAGCCTGGAGTTCTGGTGCAGGTGGGAGAACACAGTCCATGTGACCAGCGCCCCCCCATCCCTCGCTCTCTCTCTGGCCCCAGCTTCCTCCCCGGCCAATCAAGTGCATTTGGGGAGAAGAATCCCCAGGGAGGTCCACAGCATGACTTCGGGGAGCACTTCTCACGACTCCATCCACCTGGGGTCATGTCCCCACTGCCAGGGGCAGCTCCCCGCCCCTTATCTGCGCCCCTCCCCCAGAAACAGCCAGTGTCACACCAAGCAGAGAGTTTATTGAGGCGCTAGACTGCGGGGAGTGTGTACGGCAGCGAAGCGGACGCTGGGCGGCCAGGGCAGGCACCCTCCTCCCAGCATCTGGGGGCTTGGGCAAAGCGTCCAGAGCTACTCCTAATCTCCCCCAAGCCCCTTCTGGGGAACCCCTCCCTGCTTCCCCCTGAGCTCCATGTAGGGCAGTATGGGGGGCGTCCCTCTCTTTGTCCCTGTGGTCAAGGATGAGATAATCCCTTGAGATTCACTATAAAAATTAAAAGTCCTTTATAAATCACAGGGGAGGGGCCGGAGGGGATCACCTGGGAGCCTGGTGCCACTGGTCACCTAGAGCCTCGCCTTCCTCTACAACCCTCCCAGTTCTGACCCCAAGTAAAGAGCAGAGGGTGAGAGTTTGCAGGCACAGAGAGGGGCAGAGCCAGCAACAAGGAGACAGGAGGAGGTCGGGGGGCAGATGAGGGCCACACAGAAAGAACAGACCGGAGGGAAAGTAGAGAGGCGCGGACTCCTCTCTCCGGTAGCCCCTGGGGAGCACGGAGGAAACTCCCTGGACATCAGTTCCCATGTGCCCCCGATCCGGTTCTTGCCAAAGCCGCAGTGGCTTCTCGAGACACGCCCAGCCCCAGCCGCGCCTGCAGCGACGCTGCGACGGCTACTCCAGGTAGATGTCCTCTGTGGGGCAGGCGTACTCCAGGTGCTCCTGGTAGTACTCCAGGAAAGCGCGGCTGGGGGAGAGAGCGTCATCGGCCCACCGCTCAGGGCTGCCTGAGTCACCCCCGCCCCCGTGCCAGAGCTCTCCCTCCTCACCCCCCTGGGCCTGCCCATGTCACCCCTGGACCTCAGTTCTACAGGCCTGTGGGGGCAACGTGCCACTTCCATTTCCAGCACCCTCCCCCCAGGCTCCTGCCCCAAGTCTTCAAACTTGCTTTCCACCAGCTTCTTCCAACCGTCCCCCTCTACTGCTTCTCATCTGCCTTCCCCTCGCTCATCCAAACGCCCCACCCCATGCCAGGCCTTCTCCCCAAACCTCACCTCCCTGCCACTCTTCGCAGCCCTGCTCTCCCTCCTGGCACTCACGCACCAGTTCCCACGCGCCTCCCAGCCAACCCTCCCCACCCCGGCTCACCCCACACTCTGGGCCACGGGCCTCATGGACTCCTGGGAGACAAAGACATGGCAGGCAAAGCGGCTCAGCAGAGGGTGTTTGGTGATGAAGCCGAAGTAGCTGAAAGGGAATTGGTGTGGAAGAACGTGAGAGCACAGACCCACACCTTAGGCCCCCCTCAAAGATCTGGAGAGAAGAGTCAGGGACAGAGGGCTTGGAAAGAGAGTAAAGGAAGGGGAAAATGTATGGGTCACAGGACTTCAAGATTTGCAAGTGCTTTTTGGGTTCCAGTGCAAGCACAGTGCTAGGCACTTAAGACGAGCGAGTGACCTGTGTCATCTCTCATAGCAGGGGAGCCCCGCCGGCCCCGCCCCTCTGTGGCTCCCAGCGAGCTTGCCCCCGGAGCTTGCCCCCGGAGAGCGTACAGCAGGACCTCCTTCCTGTCTTCTAGCTGTGAGCCACCTGAGCCTGCACAGTCCCACCTCTGGTCCTACAAACTCTTGCAGCTCTTCTCTGAACTCTGATTTGGGGCTTGGCCCAACCTGTAAAACCCTCTTCATGGAGAGAAATCTCCCACTCTGGCTCCGTCATGACCTTTTAGTCACTGCCCCAATTCTGTCTCATTTAGCCCTTTCCTGAATCCGCCCTGTTCTCTTCAACTAAGATGTGAACAAAAGTTACTGTCCGGAGGGAGGGCTGTCAGCGCCCTGTGGCCTGGGGCTGGAGACCCCCGACTGCGGCTAATCCATCCACATCAGACCGGACTGGGCTCCTGTGGTCCGCCAGATGGGAATCCACACGACAGTGTCATTGCCAAGACACCGTGCTTGTGCTGTCCCTGAACGGCCTCATCTCAAATGCCGTGTTCAGTCACACGCACAGTCGCCGCCACTTGGGTGCTGCTTCTCGAGTCCTAGGCACTTCCTCTTATCACCTCACGTAAACACAGCAGCCCTGTGAGGTCGGCGCCCTGGTCTACTGTCTCTGGATGATGGAGAGGAGGCACAGAGGTGGTCAGAAACCTGCCCAAGGACACGCAGCCAGTCTGACAGCACAGGCGCACCGCGGCAGTCTGTGATCTAACACGCCACGTACTCGTGTCATCCACATCCAGCAGGCCCAGCACATTCCAGACCTGCTGCCTTCTCCACACGGAAATGAACTAATCCTTCACCTAACACCACTTCATTAGCGCCTCCTTACCATGAGGGACTGCTGAGTTCTGGAGTGACAATCAGGAAGGTCTGGGTCAGGAAGCAGCGCCTTGGTCCCCTCCTCTCCACCACCACCCCCACTCAGTGACCCTAAACCACTGGTCTGACCATCCTTCTCTCATGGGTTTGCACTTGGCTCCGTGTTTAGGTGTCTAGACCCGGCTCATGGCTCAGCGGTTTCCCTCCTGGCAGTGCCATCCTCAGCCCGTCAGCCGTGCAGGCGTGGCCTCCCCACAGACCAGTCCCAAGGTGCCCTGGCACTCTCCTCCAGCTCTGCATCCTGCACAGCAGCATCTCCCTCCTCAAAGGAAAACAGGCAAACTGGGCTCTGACCCTGCCGAATGTTGGCACCATCCCCTGGACAAAGGATAGAGCCTTCCTCACCCTCTTTACCACAAAGTGTCCAAATGACACACATGCTGGACTCAGTATCTGCCACAAGTCTCAGCCCCAGCACACTGTTCTTCCTACCCCCCACATGCCCTTGAAGACCTGCTTCCTCCCACACCTCACTGAGTCTCTTTGAGCCTCTGGTTGGCACTGTCTTTCTGGCTATGTCCTGTTTCCTTTATCTAGGACGCCAGGACAGGTGGGCAGGGGTTTGGCTAGGCAGGAAGCCTGTGGCTCCCCATCCCCAAGCCAGTTACAAGTTTGGCTCTCTCACACCTTTCCCTCCTGCCCCTTCTTGCTCTGCCTGGCTGTCCTGTTCACCTCAGCCACAGTCACCCACTACTCCCAACTGGTTCATGCCCTCCAGACCTCCCTCCTACACTCCAGACCCAAGAAACAAAAGGCCAATTTGATCTTGCTGTATCCGTGGTTAATGCTACGTCTCCAGGACATCAGGCCCGTTCACTCTGTGTTCCTTCTCCTGGTACGTGGGCCACTCTCTGCCCTTTACCCAGGCGGCCCGTCACCCTTGATTCTCCCTCCAGGTCAGTGTCCACATCCCATCAACCAAAGTCCTAGCTGTCCCACCTCTCAGGTGCCTCCTGGACACTGCACCTGCATAACCTCAGCACCCTCCTGGCCCGCCAATAACACCTGCTCTGTCAACTCTGCACAGCAGCCAGAGCCAGCTTGTCAGCCCAACTCAGTCACGTTGTGTCACCATTGCAAATGGGACTGAATATGAGCTCTCTGACAGAGCCCAAGGGCACAGGTTCTCCTGGTGCCCCCCCCAGTCTCATCCCAACTGTGCCCCGAGACACCTCGTGCTCTTCACCCACAGCCTTGGCTCAGCGGGCTCCCTGCCAAGACCCACCCCGTTACTTACTTATCTTCCAAGGCTTGCAGACTGCTTTCCAGTCCTCACCTGAGTCCCAAGAGAACTCACTCACCTCTCTACAGGTCTGCCCACTGGGGGCCAATACAAGCATCTACCAGGCCCCGATAGATGCTTCTAGCACTTACCTGTCTATGTGTCTGTTTCCCCACCCAGACCAGATGGGAGCTTGTTTTATCCATGTCTCCCGAGCCCAGTGCAGAGTGGGTGCCATGTGAGGGCTCAACTCACGGAGCCACGTGGGTGCGGGCGGGGCAGTCAGGGCAGTGGGGGATGGGAACTGCATGCGGCAGCCCCGGGGGGTTGTGGGGACTCTGGGGAAGGTGAGGCTCTCACCAGCTGTTCCGAGGATGGCAGCCACAGAAGGAGATGTTCTTCATCTGGAAGAAGTGGCTGCAGTGCTGGAACTAGAGCAGAGGGGCAGACACCTGCCCGGTGAGGCGAGGGCCCGGCGCCACCCTTCCGCCCTCCATCAGACCCGCTTGCCTTAGCCGGTCCCCAGCCTCCCCTGCACCTCAGACCCCTACACTCCCACCTCAGGTCCTCCGCTTAGACTCAGTTTGACCCCCCGAAGGGAAATCTCAAGGTCACAGGAGGCAGGAGGACGCAGATGGACAGTCAGCTTCCGGGCAGTAGCAATCTGGGGAAGAAGTTGGGGGAGAGAATGTCTTAAGGGCCTACACGGGTGTCTTTCTCTCCCTTTAGTGCAACAGTTTGCATTATGGACGAACATCCCTGGTGTTGACTGCAGAGCACGGGAGCCAAGGGTCTTGGCCGTTCCTCGGGCTCAGGACCAGCAGGTCATCTCTCTGTGTAAAGCCTGCCACTTCCTTCTGTTCCTCCAGACAGGACCGCGGCTCGCACCGCCCCCGGCCTGCTCACTGCCCGCCCCATGGACCGGATGTGAGTTTTCAGGTACAGGGCGTCCTGCTCTTCGGCCAGGTGCTCACTAAATGACTAAGAACAAATGAGTGAGCAAATGACTCCCAGGAAAGGGTGTGTGAGAGTTGGTCTTGATTTGCAGACAAAAAGAAGATGGACTGAAGGAAAGGAGGGACCAGCAGAAAAGTAGAGGCCCCACTGAACCTGCCAAAATATGCCAAGGTGCTGGAAGGCAGCTGCCAAGCTCCGCCCTCTGCCCTAGACCATCTGCCCAGGCCTCTGAATAAGAGCTGGGATCCCTGCCCCCTGAGGCTCCTAAGGCTCAGTCTGAACCCCCTGTGATCAGAGGCCTCGGGCCTCAGGCTGTGCAAGCCTACAGGACTGAGGTGGGCCCCCTGCCTCCAGACTGACCTTCTGCATGGCCGCACACAAAATGCCATTGCCCTGGTGACAGGGCACCTCCACAGAGCCCAGGAACTGCACGTCAAAGCGCTCCACCCAGCAGGGACTCCGTTTGCTCCCTGGTGGGAGAAGGAGGGGACAGTATCATACGGGGTCTAGATCAGGCCAGTGGGGGAGGGGAAGCTGGGTGGCAAACTCCTGCTGGGGGATGGGACCTCACCCAGCAGGTCCTTGGCAGGGCCGGGCACCGCATGGGCGTAGAAGGCAGGGAAGACCCCGCGCTCCCCTGTGCGCATGTTGAAGCCACGGAACCAGAAGTCATCCTCCTCGGCCTCCACCAGCACCGGGTCATCCACGTCCAGCTCCAGCTCGTCCGGATGGCGAGGGATGAACCTGAGGTCAGGTCAGAGGTGGGAGAGCACTAGAGGAGGGGCAGCACTGGCTGCATCGTGCCCACCCTGGTCCCGTGGGGTCTGCAGACTGCGGCTGGGGTCACTGCCGGCAAATGGGGAGGCGGTACCTGAAGACAGCCCGGTGAGTTTGCTCTCTCTCCTCCCCATTGACCAAGCAGGAGAAAAGGCCAAAGGACTCGGTGCCTGAGTGACAGAAACAGGGAAAGACAGAGGATCAGGCGTGAGAGAAGGAAAGTTCTTGGAGGCCTAGCCAAGTCCCTCCCCGCAATGATCTGGTGTAGGTTGTCCCAAGTCAGGGACAGAAGGACAACCAGCCTATCGGGGACTGAAGGCAGAGCAGCCCTCCCCACTGGCGCCCTCACCCTCTGAATGGGCTCGGGCTGCCCTGGGCACTCTGGAGCACTGCCATTCCCCGGGAACTGTCCCCCTGCCCCCACCTCCCACTCACTGGAAGAACGAGAGGTGCTGTTGACAAAGACGTTAAGGAACTTCTTAGAGAAGGTGAGGTCCGGGCTGTCCGGGGAGGCGTCCTCCTGGCCCTGACCGCCGCTCAGAAGTGCAGCCGCTGCCTCTTCCTCGCTGGCCTCGCCGCCGCTGTCCTCCGCACTGTCCTCCCCCAGGCCGGCGCAGCGCCGCAGGCTCACCAGCTCCAGCTGCGTGTGCTCGTCCACCACCAGCGTGTACTTGACCGCGTCGTACACCAGCGAGGCGTCCAGCGGTGCAGTGGGGCCCGCGCTCCGGCCTCCAGGAGACCCGGCCTTGTCTTCGGCATCATCCTCTTCCTCTTCGTCCTCGTCGTCCTCCTCCGAGCAGGCGGCGGAGCAGGCGCGGCCAGGACGGGCGCCTCGGCCTGCAGCGGCCCACAGCGGCGTGATGGTGTCGCGTGTGGGGTTGCTAAGGAAGAGGCAGGGCCCAGGCTGGGCAGGGCCGGGCCGGGGTGCCAAGGGCACGGGCGGTGGCGGCCCGCACAGCGTCTCCATGTCCACCAGCTCCACGCCGCCTGGCCCTGCACCTGCCTCAGGGGCCTCTGTGGCCTCGCCGGCCGGTGACACAATCTCCCCAGAGGGACGCGACGCGGGGGACAGGCACTGGCCAGGGCAGCGGATGGGCGAGGAGCCTTCAGAAATCATTCGGCTCACAAGGTTGCTGAGCAGCCAGGGTGAGTCGGCGTCCTCGCTCAGGTCTGGCTCGGACTCGGACCCTGACTCATACTCGCTGTTGGTGTCATCATGGCCCACCGGCAGGAAGGCAGGGCGGCGCGGGGGCTCGCACGGGGCCTCAGGCTCGGGCTCGGGCTCAGAGGCAGGCGACGAGGCCTCCTCGATGGAGTTGGTGAGGTGCGAGGAGCGGCCGCTGCTGCTGCTGCCGCCGTCGCTGCTCAGCTCCAGCTCGGTCTCTGAGATGGAGGAAATCATGCGCCCCAGGCGTGCAGCCCCAGCGTCCTCGGAGTCGGAGCCTGGCGATGACAGCTCCTGGCTGCTGCGCCGGCCCCCACGGCCCCCGCTGGAGCGGCTTCCCAGGTCTGCCTCGATGCCAGGATCTGAGGAGGGCGAGGTCCCACAGGGCGCAGGGGACCCCACCGGCTGGTTCCCTTCACAGTCGCAACCTGGGTGCACAGGCAACTGTGCCCCGCAGGGGCTCGCGGCTGTGGGCTGGCAGGGGGCAGGTGACTCTGTCGAGCAGGCGTATGCATTAGCAAGCCCACCTGGATCCCTTCCTCCCGTCCTCCCTCCCTTGCCTCCTGTGACCCCGTCACCAGCGCCACCACCCCACTCACCTCTGAGGGGCTCCTGGCGAGGTGAGCATAGGACTGTTTCCTGCCAAGAAGCTGGAGGCGCTGGGGCAAAGCCTCCATTGTTGTTCAGGGAGTCCTGGGGGGTGGAGTGGGACAGCAGTAAGAGAGTGGTGCCGAGGAGGGTCTCCAGTTCCCAGGGGTGGCACAGGCCGCCATGAGCAGAGCCCAGAATGCTGGAAGCCCAGACTTAGTCCCAGGATGCTGTGAGTGGTCTAGACGCTCACCTGGGCTCCCAGTGTAGTCAGGTGGAGCGTGGTGGGCCGATTCTTGTGGGGCTCCTCAAGGGAGGGGGAGGGGATCAGGGCCTCCTCTGGGGCAGGGGCCTCTGAGCCAGGGCCTCCTCCCTCCTTGCCTTCCCCTTCTCCTTCCTCCTCTTCCTCCTCCTCCTCCTCCTCCTCCTCTTCCTCCTCCTCCTCTTCATTGTCATCAATCATCTCAAACTCCTGGAAGTCATCCTGGAAGGTGCAGATGGGGTGCGGCTGCTCCGAACGTCCCAGGGAGAGACTGTCCTGCAAGAAGGAGGGACAGGCAGAGCTGGGCCAGAGCTCAATAGTGCCAGGAAAGGGGAAAGCTGAAAACTGTTAAGGGACACCCAGTTCAATCTGCTCCCCATCAACTGAGCAGTTGTTTGTTTGTCTGTCTGTTCTTCAATCTGCATAAGATACAAAAAGACCACTCCAGTTCTTGGTAAGAGCCCGGAACCCCTAAGCTTAAGTGACAGAGATTCTCAGAGTGGCCCCAACCCACCTGCCACCCTCATGTTACCCCCAAACCTCATCACGTTTGACACTAGCACCCCTGCCTTCATAGCCCTTTAACGCAGTTCACAATTAGTGGACACGCTGACACGCTGCAAGCCTCACCCGGGCAGCGCCCAGTCCATATTGTGTCGCCTACATGGAGAACAAGACTTGGCCTGTGGATGCCAAGTGGAATGCATGAAGATAGCCCAGATAAACCAAGCCTGCACCAACCTCAGGGCCTTTGCCAGCAATCTCTCTCCTCCACTCCCTACTTCCCTTACCTGCCCAGTTCCATCTAGTCTTCCCTAAGGGCAAAGTCATTTCCACTAGAAAGTCTCCCTAACGGCCCTAGTCTCCGTTGAGTTCCCTTCCCCCTCAGCACACCTAGGAACCCAGTCCTCACTCAGGCGGCCAGTCATTGCCTCCTATGACTTTCTGAGTTACAAGCTCCCAAGAGCAAGGGCCACACTTGTCCCATTCTCCCTCCACACACCTGGAAGCCCACAGCACTTGCCACATGGCAGTTCCTCAGAAATGTTCTAGAGTGAATGAAGACAAAAACGTGGAGAAAGGGAGAGAGAGAAGAAGCAGGAGATGGGGAGGAGAAAAGATTAGGGGTAGAGATGTAAGGCAGTTAGATGGAAGCTTGAGAGGTGGGGACAGGGGAAGAAGATGGAAGCTGGAAGGGGTTTGATCCTCCTAGAAAGTAGTCTGAAGACAGAAGGCATCCAAACCATAGGCCCATGTCCCCTCCCCCAAGCTAGCCCAGTGACAGGGGTCAGGGGAGGAATGCTAGGGACAGCCCTCTGTGGAGGGCATATAGTCTGAGAAAAAGAGAGGTTCGATATCAAGGCAGACTCTGGGCCAGGAGGGGGCAGTCAGAGGATTTTGTATTTCAAGGCTGAGCACAGACCCACCCTAAAACTCCAAGTGAGCTTTAAACAGAGCGTAAGTGAAGTTTTCCCTTAACAGGGTTCCACGCCCCCAGCCCATTTCCCACCTTCTCGCAGTGGTCCGAGTCATAGCTGAGGCCCAGGCCACAGTCATCGGTGATCTCAGACAGGTCCTCATCGTCAAATTCTTCCAGGCTTATGTCCTGGGGGGGCCTGGGGAGGGGACCAGGGTCAGAGAACACGGACAGGGCTCCTGAGGGAGCCACAACTCCTGGACTCCCTCCTTGCCTGGAGGCCGGTCCTAAGGAGAAAGCCCAGCTGCTAGGCCCCTGGTCTCCAGAAACCCCAACTCTCAGATCCACACCTGCCATCACCTTGAACCCCAAGCTCTGCTCTTCAGTGGACCCCCCTACGAGCTGAGCCATGACCAATCCAGAGGAACCACCTGTCCCCCCAGTTTTCCCCACCCCCTCTTCCTCTCTCCTCCGGGGCTGCAGGCCCCTCTGGGTCACAGCTTCAGCCCCAGGGGAGTCAGTCTGAGCAGAGTGGGGGGAGGGGGTAAGGGGGAGATGAAGCTGCAGCAGCAGAAGTGGCAGGGGCGGGAGGGGGGAGGGCAGCGCTCAGGTAGGCCTGCTCTGAGAGCAGAGTCTAGCCACTTTGTCTCCCCATTCTGCCCAAGGCAGGTCTACACCCAAAGGTCCAACCCTCTCCCCACCTCAGGGCCTTCCCCCAGGGCGCCAGGCTTGATTTCACCTCTCCCTCCCAAAGCCCTACAGGCCAAGACAGACCTTCACCAAAGAGAGGGCCAACAAGGCCAAAAGGACACTACCAAGCACAGAGGGTGGTTCGGCGTCCTGCCCAGACAGGCTGCCCCTCAGAGGCTCGGCCAACGTCCTCCACCCTTGAGGGGTCAGCTGCCCCGGCTGGGTGCGGCACAAGGTCCCAGCGGGATATGGGAGTGGGGGGCATTAGGCCTGCAGACAGGGGATGAGGGGAGGACAAAAATAGACCCTGAAAGGGAAGGAGGATTGGGTACAGGAGTCAGAGGCCTTATGACCAGACAGGGGACTGGGGCTTGGGTCCCCAAAGACGATGGGGGTGGGGTGGCAGACCCGGGTAGGAGGAGGCTGGGGATGGGTCGGGGCAGGGGGTGCAGGAAGGTAAGGGCCTGCCAAGGCCCCGGGCGCCAGAGTGCGTACCTGCAGCCTGGCGGCGACAGCGAGTGAAAGGTGGAAAGAGAAAACATCTCCGCCCGATCCGCCATCTTCTCCGGGGAAAGGCCTGCCGACTGCGGCGGGGGGAGGGGTGCGCGGAGCGACGGCCCCGCACGCCCTTCGTCGCTCCCTCCCTCGGTCCTCAGCCCTCCCCGAGTCACCTCGTGACACGCCCTGCGACACCCCGCCCGCCGACACACCTCGACACCCTGCCAGGACACCGCGGCAGGCGAGCGGCAGCGCCGCAGGGGGAGGGGAGGAGGGAAGGGAGGATCTGGGAGAGGAGGGAGGGGACAACGGAGAGAGGGAGGGGGCCGGCGGGGAAGCTGGTTGGAGGAGAGAAGATGGTTTGACTGAGAGGCTCTGATTCGGGGACGATCGGGTTTGGGGTTTTATTCGGGGAGGGCAAGTGAGAAGAGGATTGGCGGGGATGGGGGATCAGGTTCAAGTACAGGAGGGTCTGCGGATGGGAAGAGACACAGTGAGACCTTTAAATGAGAATCCTACTGTGGGAAAGTGGAGGAAGGCAGCGGTCTGCGTCCACAGACCTCTGGTTAACTGGGGGATTGGATTGGAGGGAAGGGCTCGTGAGGGGCGGGTGTGGACCCGGCGATGCGCTGACCTTTCGAGGAATCAGAAGAGTTGGGGTCCCAAGCCTAGGTCTGAGGGTATGGAGACCTAGGCTGGGCTGGCTGCGGGTCCTAAGGGGCTGGAGGAGCTGTCCGCCTCTGGGTGCTGATCGAGACTGGTTGGAGCTGTCCCACAAAGGGTGCTGATTGGGCCACCGGAGATTTATCCCTAAAACGTGCTGACTGGGGTTGGAGGAGCTATTTCCCCGAAGGGAGCGGATCAGAGCTGAAGGAGTTGCTCTCCCAAATGTTGCTGATCCGTGCTGGACAGAGACATATGACCAAGGGACGCTGGCCTGGCTGGATTCGAAGATAATCACACAGAGGATGCTGACTGGGGCTAAACCTGAACTTTCAGGACACAGTACAGACAACGCAGACTGGACAGAGGTACTGATGGGCATTGGGAGATAACCCTGACGCTATGTTCATTCAATTAGAAAACCTATTTCTTGAGCACCAACTATGTGATTGGCATTGTTCAGGATACTGATGTGTTCAAGATGATATGGAGCTGTGTGGGGACAGTGATGGTTGAAATGCAGTTCAAGGAGTTATATTAGGTCAGGGTGGGCAGGTACTGGGTCAGGGGGGGGACAGATCTGTGTTATGAGTACAGTTGACAAAGACAGGTTGGAGGGGCAGTTTAGGGAGACATTGTGGAGAAGATTTGGCTAAAGAAGGAAGCTGGAGTTTCAACAAGAGTGCCATGAAATTATCCTTTTCCCCCCTTGATGAAAATTATGTGTGCTGACATTTCTTTGTCTAAATTATTTCTGTGGGAAGGATGTGGCGCTTGAATGATTAATGGCTGGAAACCCCAAGGCAGGAGATCTTGCAAGTTGGGAAGGGCAACATCATTCTTTGGGAAAGAAGGCCTATAGCCAAGGGCAGATTTTGCCTGCTTTTGTGCCCAATCACAATTTACATTTTGTGCCAATTATGGTATTTTTATAAGAATGCTACTTAATAGTTTATGTTATCCTCCCTAATGAGTGAGAACTGCAGGAGAGCAGAGACACTATCTTATCTCTCTTTGAACCTCCAAACTTCAAACACAGAGCCTGGAACACAGCATGTATTCAGCAAATATGTGAGTGAACAAATGAATGAATGAGAGGGCTTATGGACTTCACCACTCCATAAATGGGCCAGTAAGTCCTTGTCACCATGCTATCTTCTCCATTTTAGGAGCACTAAGGAAATTCCCCATTTCTGAGGTTCAGGGAGTCTGAACATATTAACAACCCCATGACTTTCCCCCACAAAACTCCAGATTACTCCCTAGAATTCACAGAGTCTTTACCCCAACTTCCCAGAAACTTCTTTTCATTCCTGTCTTGTCATGAAACTGGACATCCACATAAATGGCCTACCCAACAACACCTTGGTAAGACAATTCCTTGACTTACCTTGATAAGTCAACTGTTTTCAACTCTTTCAACTCTAGTGACCTCTTCCATAAAGAGCCTCTGGATTTACTTCTGCCTGGAACTGCACCAACTTTGAAGCCTTATATTTCTGAATTCCATCCCAAATTATCACTCTTACAATCCTCTTCAAGTCTCTCCCCTTACTTCCCTCCCTCTTATTGGATTATATGCCTACAGATTCCAAGAGTATAAAGGTCATGAGGTTGGGGCTTCCACTCCTAATTTTACCTTTGAAGTCTTCTATCTGTTCCCAGAGCACACATGGAAGGTCGCCAGCTTTAGGGTCTGAGGGATTGCGGTACTAATCTTTATCTAGCCATCAATTCTCTAAACATGGCAAAGTTACTCAGTCCTATGGACCCCAATTTCTTCATCTATGCACTGATGCTATGAGGATCGCATGGGATAACACATGTAAAGCTCCAGGCATGGAGCCCTAGCTCCTAATCATGACCATTCAATGTTCCTCCTCTCCCTGCTCCTCACCCTGGGATGCATTTCCTCCCAAACTTTCAGGACTCTGCTCTTTCCATCTCAGGGATACATTGAAGAAAAGACAAAATCTCCTGAAAGGGCTTATGCTCCTGACATCTCCTACATTTCAACAAATCTACACGTGTCGCTTCATGTGACCTTCATGGCATCCTTGTATGGATGAAATAAAAGATCCAGAGAGAAAGCTGATCAATCCCTCCTTGAAGTTTATTCTTCCCCCAGCTTGTGGGCCCCACGCACTATTGGTTTTCCTCTTGCCTTCCTGACCACCCAGACTGTTTTTCCTACCCTTAAACAATGCTACCACTCTAATAATTTGGTTTACTCTATGGTCCACTAATGGTATGGACAGTTACTACAAAACACAAAATTGACTGGGCTTATGTGGGAAAATGAAATAGCAATAATTTTTCAGCAATCCTCATTACAGATCAGTTCTAAAAAGTCAGAGGATATTTTCTGACAATTTTCTCATAGATTAGAAAATAAATAAATGCAAACTAATCCGCTTTTATTCTGTACATATACCATAGAAGTCCCACAAAAAAGTAAAAATTCCAGTGGCTGAAAATATGAACAGAAATCTATAATAAAGATGAAAAACTTAAGAGCTACACTTTATGGGGAATGCTGTCATAACCAATAACTTCACCACCTCCTGAATTTTGGTTTTAAGTATCCAGTTCTGTGACCAACATCTCCTATTTTTCTTGCTTTCTCACTGTTATCACCATGACACCCACAGTTCTTTGAGCCTGTTCCAATTATTACTGCTGTGTAGAAAATTATCACAAAGTTTAGTTGATTTAAAAAAAAAACATTTTATTCTGCTTATAGTTTTGCGGTCATAAATTTGGGATTTGAAAGTCTTTGTCTGGGGTTTTTGGTATGGTGTGGTTAGTCAGAGATCAGCGGGCCTGGGTATCGAAGACGGCTCACTCACAAGGCTGGCAGTTGATACTGACTGTTGACTGAGAGCTCAGCTCGGACCGTCAACCAGCATCTACACCTGGCCTCTCAGGCACAGTATAGTCTCAGGGTGACTGGGCTTTTACAAGGTGGCTGGCTTCCTCCAGAGTGAGTATCCAGGAGGGCCAGGCAGAAGCTGCATTATCTCTTCTGATATAGCTTTGAGAGTCATATGGCACCATTTCTGCCATATGAATTTCATACCTATTGGTCAAAGTAGTCCCAAGACTCTCCAGATTCAAGAGAGAGGTCATAGACCCACCTCTCAGTAGGAGGAGTGTCAAGGAATTGGGGGCCATGTTCTAAAACCACAGACCTCCAGTCTGGTGACCCTCTAACTGTTTTCATTGCCATTCAAGCTCCTTTCTCTTGCATCATCAGTATCTCCTTCTCTTCTGGATCATTTCCATCAGCAAGCAAGCATAATCTAGGAGTAAACAAGGAATCCAAAGTCGTGGGGTTTACAATATTGTTATCTCTTCAAGGAAAAGACAGTAAAAGAATATCCTTCTTCTGGTTTAAGAAAGAAATCTCACAGATAGTTATAACTTTCAGAAAACAGATTTATACCAATGAGGAAAATGGTTATGACAATAAATCAGAGTTCAAGATTTTTAAGGGATTGTTGCTCTTAGGAAATAGCAACAATCTCTGAAATCTCACTGCCTTAAAACATTTCTTCATAGAGAGTAAGATACCCAAAGACAGTTATATAAAAATTGAATACAGAAGAGAGGCACCTGGTGGCTCAGTTGGTTAAGTGTCCGACTTCACCTCAGGTCATGATCTCATGGTTTGTGAGTTTGAGCCCTGCATCAGGCTCCATGCTGACAGCTCAGAGCCTGGAGTCTTCCTCAGATTCGGTGTCTCCCTCTCTCTCTGACCCTCCGCTGCTCTTTCTCTCAAAATTAAAATAAAACATTAGAAAATAAATAAATAAATAAATAAATAAATAAATAAAATTTCCTTTTAGAGACACACAAGGAATTGTTATTTTTGCTTTAAATAGTCAATGTTTACTTGGATTTACCCAAATGTTTACCTCCTTCTGTGTTCTTTCTTCTTTGCACCTCAGACCTTCTATTTACCTTTTTTCTTTCCTGACATACATTTTTTAGCATTTTCTTTTTTGAGAGCTCTGTGTGGTAAACTCCCCATTTGTCTAGGAAAGTCTTTAATTTGCCCTAACTCCTAAAAGATCACTTTACTGCATATAGAAATCTATGTCAGGTAATTAGCTACCACCAATATCTCAAAGGTATCCTTCTGATGTCTTCTTCTAAATTGCCTTGTTGCTTCGAGAAGTCATTTCTCAGTTCGTCATTCTCTTGAAGACCATTTCTCTTTCCTCTCCAGCTGCATTTAGGACCTTCTTTGTCTTCGGGCTTCTAGAGTTTTAATATAGTGGCTCCAGGTGTCCATTTGTTTTTATGTTTTTGTCTGCCTGAGGTTTATTGATCTTTTTTTAATGTTTATTTATTTATTTTTGAGAGAGAAACACAGAGAGAGAGTGAGAGGGAGAGGGGCTGAGTGAGAGAGACAGAGAATCTTAAGCAGGCTCCAGGCTGTCAGCTCAGAACCTGACATGGTGCTCGAACTCACGAATCATGAGATCATGACCTGAGCCAAGATCAAGAATCAGACGCGTATCCAACTCAGCCACACAGCCACTCCCGGAGCCTCTTAACCGTATAGATTTCTCCATACAGTTTCCTCAATCTAGAAATTTCACAGCCAACATGTCCTTGAATATCGCCTGCCCCATTTCCTCCTTCTCCCTGGGGGCCCCACTCGGACCCGGTAGGCCTTCTCCTTCTAGCCTCTGTGGCTCCTAATGCCTATACCTCTTCCAGGCAATATTCAGGATAACGGATTCTCATTTCTCTCTTAGTTCATTCTCTCTTCAACTGTTTAGTATCTGCTGTCACTGAGTTTTACATTTATTTGAAATTAAAATTCAAGTAAAACATAAACTAAATTAAAACTTTTATTTTAGAACTTTGTCTGGAACTTCTCTTCAAAAAGTTTGTTTATTCTTCATAGTGTCTCAGTCTCCACACGTTTTCAGACTTACCATTTATTACTTAAATTATATTGAACATGGGCCTTTTGTAACACATTTGATAATTTCATCACCCAAAGCGTGCTGTCTCTGGTTACTGTTGATTTGCTCTCATGATCCCTCATTATCTTGCTGCTTCATTATTTTGTTTTTTAACTTAGGGATGCTTGTTAGCCTTGGAATTGCATTCTTGAGAAACTCTGTGGTCTAGAGGAGGTAAAAACCATCAAAGAGTTTGTATTTGTTTCCACCAGGCACCTATAGGCATTAGCAACCTGAGGTCACTCTATATTCCATGTCCAATTGAAAGGTTCTTGGACCACCCTGACCATAGGAACTTGAACTGCCAATCTATATGAGGGCTGGCTTCTTGTCCTAAGTTGTCAGCATCTCTGTCTCTGTATCTGTCTCTGTCTTGCGCGCGCGCGCACGCGCACACACACACACACACACACACACACACACACACTTCACTTTACCCAAATTTGAAACAATTTTCTTTGCACTCCCCAAAGGACAGAGTATTTCTCTAATTCACCCTAATACTGAGGGTTTAACTCTTTGAAGTCCAAAGTTTGCAGAAGATTGGTTTCTTATTAAACTCTCCTCCTTAACAGACTCTGATTTGTCTGTCTTGTACATTTCAAAAGGTACGTATTCATTTTCCAGGGCTACCATGAAAAAGTGCCCCAAGGTTGGTGGCTTCAAACAACAGAAATTTGTTCTCTCATATTTCTGGAGGCCAGAAGCCCCAACTCAACATGTTAGTAGGGCCAGACTCTCTCCAAAGGCTCTAGAATGACCTCCCTTGCCTCTTCCCAGCTTCTGGAGGTTGCCAGCTCCTTGGTTCATAAATGCATCTCTCCGATCTCTGCCTACGTTGTCTCATGACCTTCTCTCCTAGGTTTTTGTTTCTGTGTCCAAATTTCCCTATTTTTTAAAATTAGTTTCTATTTTTAAAAAAATTTTAATGGGGGGCACAAGTGAGCAAGGGTGGAGAGAGGGAAGAGAAAGAGAGAGAGAAGCAGGACTTGCCCAAAGCAGAGCTCAAACTCACCTGAAGCAGGGCACAAGCTCACCCAAAGTGGGACTCGAACTCACAAATTACGAGATCATGACCTGAGCCAAAGTCAGATGCTTAATGACTGAGCCACTCGAATTTCCCTCTTATTATAAGGATACCAGTAATCAGATTAGGACCCACCCTAATCCAGTGTGACTATATTTTAACTAATTTTATCTGCAAAGACACTATTTCTAAATAAAAGTAGATTTTTTTCTTGGTAGGCTCCATGCCCAAGGAGAAGCATGAACTCGTGACCTTAAGATCAAGAGTTGCACACTCTACTGACTGAGCCAGCAAGGTGCCCCAATAAGGTCACATTCTGAGGTTCTGGGTGGGTATGCATTCGGGGGAGGACACTATTAAACTATTTACTTTTAGCACAGGCTAAAAAAACCCAAATCCAAGTCCTCCCTGCTCACCAAATGCCTCTGATCAAACACACTGTGCTGTGCTCCACCGGCCCTCTGGCCTCCCATCTTACTTAGTCCCTTATTTACTTAATAGATCATCCATGATTTTTGAAAACACTTTTTAAGAAAATAGTTTCTCTTACATTCTCTTATTGAAGTCGTTGACACACAATGTTACATTAGTTTCAGGTGTACGCTATAGAAATTGGACTCGTCTGGGCACTACGCTATGCTCACCATCTGTCACCGTGCAGTGCTATGACAATGCCACTGACTGTGTGCCCTGGGCTGTGCCTTGTATTCCCTCACATGCCCATTTATCCCGTAACTGGAAGCCTGTATCTCTCACTCCCCTTCACCCATTCTGCCCAGCCCCCCACCCCCATCGCTCCAGCAACCATCAGTTTATTCTCCGTATTTATGGGTCTGTTTCTGTTTTTTGTTTGTTTCTTTGTTTGTTTTGTTTTTTAGATTCCATATATAAGTGAAATAATATGGTATGTGCATTTCTCTGTTTCACTTATTTCACTTAGAATAATACCCTCTGGGGCCATCCATGTTGTCACAAATGCAAGATCTCATTCTTTTTTATTGCTGAGCAATAATCCATTATATGCATATGTGTGTGTGTATATATATATATATATATATATATATTTATTTAAGATATTTTACCTGTATGTGTGTATAAAATATATGTGTATATATCACATCTTTGTTATCCATTCATCTGTCATTGGCTGCTTCCACATCCTGATTATTCTAAATAATGCTGCAATAAACATATAGGCATATATATCTTTTTGAATCAGTGTTTTTGTTCTCTTTGGGCAAATACCCAGTATTGATTAGTGGATCATATGGTATTTCTATTCTTAATTTTTGAGTAACCCACATAACTGTTTTCACAGTGGCTATACCAGTTTGCTTTCTCACCAACAATGCATTAAGATTCTCTTTTCTTCACATCCTTGACAACACTTGTTATTTTTGGTTTATCCTTCATTTTATGGGGTACTGGATGGCTCAGTTAGTTAACCTCTGACTCTTGATTTCAGCTCAGGCCATGAGACTGAGCCCCACATGAAGCCCAGCATGGAGCCTGCTTAAGATTCTCTCTCTTCCTCTCCCTCTGCCCTTCTCGTGTTTTTGCATGCTCTCTCTTTCTCTATCTATCAAAAAAAAAAAAAAAACCCTCCAAAACATTTTCATTAGGAAGTTCTATTTAGGAATCTAGTTTGCCATATTACACCTGCATTCATTTTATGAAAAGAGACTACAATATGTAAGACTAGCTCAAGATAATTAATGATATGTCTATTTTACTTATAAGCATATATACAAATATCCCAACAAAATACTAGATAATTGTCGGGTCCCGCCCCGGCCAGCAGGGCGGAAAATCCTTGCAGGTTCTTGATCCTGAGAGAGGGAGAGAAAGGGTAGGAAGGGGGAGCACAGAGAGTAAGGACACAACACACTGTTTCTGATCAAGCCTTTCCTTTCTTTATTCAGCAAACACCGTATCTTATAAAGCTTTTTAGGCGGGAGAACAAGGCAGCTGACCTAGGTCGTTGCTAGGAAACAGGGTTAAGTGATTTAGGCTAGGGTAAAGAAGGAAATAAACTAAAGTTTTTAGCACAGCACTGAAGGGCCGATACCACCCTGCCTGTGGGCGATTGATCTTTGTTCTTCTGGCTTCTCCTCTGACAGGGAGTGGCACTCCCCTGCCTATTTTTGCAACTCCCTTCAGAGAGTGACATATCTGGCTAGCAAATGGCCAAGCAGCTGAATCTTTGCAGCTCCCAACAGATAATGAAACTCAACAGTTTATATTTGCAAATGCATTCTGATCACATGACGTTTAACCCAGCAATCCAAGGATGGTTCAATATCTCACTTTCACTTCCAATGGTAACCCAATACGTTCATAGACTAAAAGGAAATTGGCACGAGCATCTCAATAGATGTGGACTTTACAACATTCAACAATTGTTTGTGATTTTTTAAAGAATTATTTATTATTTTTTAATGGCTTCCAACCATTATGGAATAACAGCTATCAGACTTGCCTTCCTGCCAAAGGGGGTGGGTAGGAAACCCCAGAAAACTGAACAAAATATAGGGAGCAACTATTTTAAGACATTGGACAAAGGATAGCACAGGACTGTGTTCCCTAAGATAAAGGGAATCAATGATATAAAGCCTACGATTTCCCTCCTTCTCCATATGGAGGAACTTCCAGACTGCAGGAAGGACAGTCCAATCAGAGTGTGGCAGTCCTGATGCATTTAGAAGACGGAGTCAGAGCTTGCAGAGGCCAAGGTATTTGGAATTTTCAGATAAGGAGATAAGGGGGGGAGGGAGAGAGAGAGAGAGGATCAACTCAGAGAAAGAGTTCCAGAAAACTACAATAGGGTCCCGCCCCGAAGTTATTCTACACAAGTAGCCTGCTGGGTAGTATACAAGAGTGTAGTCTTCAGTGCCCTCCCCAGATGTAAAAATGAAGCACAACAAAAAAAGGAAGGACATCCCAAAGGACTGAGCCAGGGGCTGTCAAAACAAGGCACTTTCTCTCCCCCCCGCCCCCCCGGGTAAGAGCCTTCATTATTTATGCTTAATAGGATTTGGAAATTGCCATAGACCATAGACTACTATATGTTTCCTATGTTGCCTTTTCTAAACAGATGTTTTATTGTTTTATCCTATCATTACTTTTTCTTTTCATATTTGGGACACAAACAATATTTTTCAGTTTATAAATCACTGAATTTATAAACTATTGTACATTGATTATGTTGGGAAGACAAATAACATATCATTTCATTTTAAAAGCACTGGTTTGAACAAAGGTGAGCGGGATGCTGCAACTGTTGGAACTTTTACAAACGGCCTCCCTCAGGACTAAAGTGAGCTTGTTCCGGGTACGGGAGAGGGCACACATAACAAGAATGGCCAAAGAGTGTCCTGTGGCAGAAACTGCCAGTTGTCCCCCAATATCTAGTCTCCTGTTCCTCTATAATTTTAGAACCCTGGTTTTCAGTCAGGGAGAAAAATCATGTCCCAAGGGACATCCACATCCTACCCCAAAACCTGTCAGTGTGACCTTATTTGGAAAAAGGATCTTCACAGAGGAGATCAAATTAAAGATTTTCAGATGAGGAGATGATCCTGGATTACCCAGGTTGGCCCTAATGTAATCATAAGTTTCCTTAGAAGAGAAGCTGAAGGATATCACACAGTCAGAAGAGGAGGAAGCGAAGTTGACCCTGGATGCAGAGCCTGGACTGGGACAGCCACATGCTAAGGCTACCAGACGCCACCAGAGGCCAGGAGAGGCAAAGAATGGACTCTCCCTCAGAGCAGCCCTGCTGCCACCTTGATGTCAGCCCAGTGACCCTGATTGCAAACTTGTGGCCTCCAGGACTGTGAGAGCACATTTCTGTTGTTTTAAGCCACCCAGGTGGTGGTACTTTGTTACAGTGGCAAGGGAAAACTAACAGCAACCCAAGAATCCTAAGCCAGGGCCAGTTGCTATTCCAGCACAAGCATATGGGAGCCAACTGAGTCAGGGGCACAAATGAGACCGGTTAGGGCTCACAGACATAACAGACCCAACACATCTCAAATATATTATAGCCCTTCACCATCTTGAACAGAAATTCATGACAGAATCTACCTAACATATTTTTTAATCAACATAATGGATTAATGAAGAGAAACAGAGACAGGAGACCGGTGCCTGTTAGATGCATGACAAATTTGTTCCAGCACATTCTCACCTTCTCACAGTGCAGGCTGCCAACGAGGCACAGTAAGTGCTTATCCCAGGGCTTCAGCCAAACACTGGGTCCAGAATCTGTTTGGAGTTAAGTACACTCATGTCAATAAATTTGAACTAATCTACAATTTGTTCTTGGCTTTGTATCCTTGTAATCCATTCCCACACACATTCTCCAGTATGTTTTGTGGATATACATTGGCAAAAATCTTTGTTCTTTTATTGTGTGTCTTTGTTTGGGTTCTTCTGAAAGCAGACCCTAAGACAAAGACTTGGGTATAAGTGGTTTGCTCAGGAAGTGATCTCATGAAACAGAAGTGAGAGAGGGAGTGAGAGAGACCAGAAAGAAGGAATCAAAACATAGGTCACTGCTCTGGGTAACAAACCTGACTTCACCAGAACCGACTGGGAAGTGTACATACAGAATGTCTCCTTGGATTCCCCAACTACTCACCCACTGCCTCCTGTGCCCAGGCCCTGGGGTTGCCTCTAGAGACCTGGGCTGTGCTGCTATGCAGGTCAAGCGGGCTCCTGTGGTATCAGCGCAGGGCTGGAGCAGAAAGTGTGGATACACAGCAGGTGCCAGGGAAGCAGCTCTGTAAACTCACTGTAACTAAAAGCTGAAGGCATTAGTCAAGACACCAGTCTTACAGCCCTCAGATCTACTTGGGCGCCACATTAAGTCCAATCTGTCATGATTCTTCAAGGTGAAGGCTGATCACAACCTCTACAAAAGACTTAATAGAACAAAAACTGCCCATACTATTGCAGCTGCTCCTAAGGCTATAACTGATACTCATTATTATCTCCCTTCTCTGCCTGTTCCAGACTTCCCTGACCCTCAGCCAGCATTTGGTGAAGTTACCCAGACTTTCATTCCTGGGGGTTCTGAGCCCTTGGCTCCCTTGCCCTTGGCAGGCTGAGGCTGCTAAAAATGCCTTTTCACTGTTGTCACTTGGCATGGGAGCAACAAAACAGACCCTCAAAATAAATCCTCAAAGTACCAGACAAACCCTTGAAGGCCCCCTAAGTACCCTCTCTCCTCATAATCATCAGGATCAATTATCCCCTCCTTCTTTGCCTGCTGGTTCACAAACACGAGGAGCTCAAAATGACCCTATAGAATGTTCAGACAGAGGCTGGGTGTGAGTGCCCTTCCCTAGAACCAGTGGAGCCCCCTCATGGAAGTGTTCCCTCCCTGGGAGCCAGGGGTCAGATCCAGCAGAGTGTAAGTTGCAGAGACAGTGGGCAAATCCTACAGACGGGTCACTGAGCATGATGGTGAGAGATATCCCAACCCCTGGGTTCTTGCACCTGTGTCTTTGTTCCTGGGTCCATATATGCATCTACTGGGGCACAGCACCATATGCTGGGCTTTCATTCGGTGTATGTATCCAAATTCCTCAGGCTACCATCCCAGAGCTGGGATCTTTGCTAGAACGATGGTCATTCCATCTATTAGATGGGCTGCCTGTGGACAGTGCAGGACATCAGAGATGTGGTGACTCCCGTGCCACTTCATACATCACTGTGTCTCTTTCCTGGCAAACTGCGTTTCTTGGCCCAAGGTGATGTTATACATGATCCCATGTTAGTGAATCTAGGATTCTCTAAGTGCCTGGATAGTGATGCTACTCTGAGATATTGTGGATATGTGGACATGGGAAAGGAAACCCAGAGCCACAGTAGGTGTCAATTCCAGTAATGATGAATCAATGCCCTCTCCTGGGTGGTAAGGATCTGCTGAAACCAACTTGTCACTGAGTCATCTAGGGATGGTGCCATATTGGAGCTCAGCACTGATCCTGGCTGCTAAGAGGTCAGAAATCCAGTGACAATAATATGTAGAGAAGCCTTGACAAGAGAGAGCCCATGTTAGTGACCATAACTTGCACTCCTCCCAGCATGGCGACTCCATTCACAGGCTCACCATATAAGCACAAGGGTAGCCAAGAACAAAAGCTGGATGACATCTATCCATCCACTTTGTCACTCAGTGATCCCTCTGCAGTGGGTATTAACGTGAGGGACAAAGATGCACACATTTGTGATGACTTCCATAGACTCATCTTCTTTTCCAGAATTCTTTGTCTTCAATATTCCCCTCTTGCTCTTTCCAGCCCCCTGACCAACCAGCAAGACATCTGTCACCACTCAGAACTTCATGTGCATCCTTTCGTTAGGCCGCTACTCTGTCCACTCCACCCCCTCCCTACGAAGTAGATATCCAAGTGTACTGCTCGAAGCTCTGCCCTCCAGAGGATTTCCCCTCTTTACTTTCCTTTAGAGCCACTTTGAATGGGACTGCAGTGCAGCGGTGAACGTTTTAAGTTGTCAACCTACCTGTGAACCAGATCTGAACTTTTCTTCCTGTCTCCTAAGATAGAGGCATCAATGCAACAAGGTAGGAGACATGGGGGCCACAGCCACCTCTTCCTGCAAATGCCTAGTGCTCTCTGAACAAGCGTGGATCCAATGCTTTTTCACTGTGCAATGAATTGCTACTGAGCCTACCTAACCTGTTGACTTCGTGGATCTGTCAAGAACTAGTTCAGGACAGGCAGTTTGGTCACATGGTCATTTGGTGCCCCATAATCAGGCACTAAGTCTCTACTTGGGTCCAGCAGCGGGCCAGAAGCTGCTTTCAAGTGGTGAGTAGTTCTCTACTGCAGCAGGCATGGCTTTGCTTCAAAACCCTAAGGGTGTGCACTGCAAATCTCTGGGAGCATGCCAAAGGTGCCATACAGGGTCCCTATTTACCACAAATAAGCCCAGCCCCAACTCGCTTGTGGCAGGGGAACTCATTCTCCAATCTGGATCAGCAGAGGCCTCCTTTGAGCTGGACTCCACTCAGAACTGGCAGTCTTCCAAGTCACCCAACAAATGGGTTGAAACAGTATCCCCACGTATGGTACATGCCGACTCCAAAACCCAGAGGTGCACCAAGTGCTATGCCTGCTTCTTTGTGATAGGCATGCAAGATGCACCAACTTCTCACCTTAGAGGTGATACCCTGGCTAGCCCTACAACAGTGTACCCTGAAAACCTCACTGATGACAGGCTCCACAACTTCTTCTGAGTTTTTATTTATTTATTTCAGAGATGGAGAGAGAGCATGGGGGGAGGGGCAGAAAGAGGGGGAAATAGAGAATCCCAAGCCGGCTCTTTGCTGTCAGCACAGGAGCCCTAGCGGAGCTCGAACTCACAGATCCGTGAGATCTCGAACTGAGCCAAAACCAAGAGTCAGACCCTTCACCAACGGAGCTACCCAGCGGCCCCAGCCTCCACAACTTCTGAGGATTTCTCTCTCATCCTCTGACATGCGTTATTTTATCAAGGACCGAGTACTTGTCACTTCCCTCTTCACCATGTCCACTTAGCACGATGTCATCAGTGGGATGTGGATTGTCTGGATGATCAAGAGCTCAATGGATTAAATTTTGATGGGGAGAAGGAAAATTAAAACCAGCTTGAAGTAAGACCATGAATATGTTCGGCTGTTCTTCCTATAAAAACATGAAATGCTTTTGGGAATTTACTTTTTATTACATGAAATTGAAAAGATGTTCACCAAATCGAGAACTGTATTACCAAGTGCCAGAGATGCATGAATTGAAGGTACAGTAAAAATGTTTCACTCGACACAGCCACAGTGACTGGGGATACTACTTGGCCAAGCTTGTGGTGGCTCCCCACCATCTACCTGAATCCACCTGGATTTTGCAGGGGCCATTCAGGTGAACTGAAGATGCAACGATGACCACTGCTTTATGTCTTTGAGAATGACAAATCTCTGCAGTCCACCAGGAATGGAATTTCTGCTTTAGTATTATGGTAGAGTCCCTTCCCCAAGGAAAGGAAAAAAAAAAAAAACCCAAGGCAAAGGCAACCTGGCTATATGCGTATGTGACAACATCCCTCACCATCTTGTGTGTTACAATATATGGGAGACAAAGAAGTAAAAAATATATTTTGAAACTATGCCATGAGGCATTCAGGGCTCAGTTCTTTGGGTTTGAACCCAACAGAGTGATGCTGGCAGGAATAAAGTTGCTTCCTGGAAGGAAAAGCCCCGGTGTCACTACTCTCTGTGGGAGAATCCTACTACAGTATTCTAGAGGGCACGGGAGTTGGTGACGGGGTAGTTTCAGGGGCTTCACTTTGCTCTTCCTTCCATGATTCTGATTCCACAGGTCAGGAATCAATGTACAGGCTCTGCCCACCACTAGGTATAATTATCCCAAGTGTGCACAGGGACCCAAAAGTAACCACGGGACTTGGGTCAGGATTCTCTTTATTATCTGGCTTCCATAGTCCCTCCTCGAACCAGTGTTTCATGATGCTTCAGGTACCTTGGCACAAGTACCTGTATCTCAGATCCTGTATCTAACAGCTCTTGAAAGGTCTGGATAGCCCCTTTCCCAAAGTAAAGTATTTAAGTGGCTCTAGGTCCCTCTGGGGGAGGACTGGAGGATTTTTGTTTTCATACACTTGCAGTGGCATGACAGGATCCTTCATTGAAGGACCAAGCCTCCCTTTCAAACAGCAGGCTCCAGGTCTCAGAACTGGCTCAGATTTACACGGAGTGAGGGATCATGATTTCCATGGCAGCAACTGACATCTGCCTTCTGATCACAAATTCTTTGTTGCTTTCTGGTTATTCAAATCAAATAACACTCTAGTCAGCTGCCCGTCTCTTTTATCCCAAAGGACGCAATGCCACAGGTCCCTGTGGGTCAAGTCATTCTAGTTGCTACTCCAGTCTCCAGCAGAAGCAGAAATGCAGTAAGTTATGCACTTTAGGTGGGACCCCATCAGGGTGAAGGCAGTCTGATCTGTCCTCAAACTGCCAAGGTGGTCCAAGGAGCAGCCCCAGGTGCCTGCACCTGGATTCGATGTTCTAACTGGCCTAGGTCTGGAGGCAAGAAGGGTAGTCGAGTGGGTAACAGAGACATTAGTTTCAAGCACGACAAGAGCTTCCTCTCAGAGGTGCGCTTCAACCAGCAGGAGAGCCCCAGCGGTGATTAGGGATGGACGGCACCTGGAGTCATGAGAATTGTCCCAAGGGTCCCAAACTCTCATTCCCTCAACAAATGTTTATTCCGTACCTACCGTGTGCTCCACACTCTACTCCCTGGAGTGGAGTCACACACACTCTCTGTCTCCTCCTCCAGGTGGCGCCCACACGCAGGATCGGGCGCTGTCCTGCTTGCTCGGACTTGCCCGACGGAAGGGTTGGGGTGCAAATCTATCCAGCGATGGGCTGCCACCGCCTGCGCTGCCCGGTCCGCTCCCCGAGGCTGGCGGAGGCATATCTCTGCTCACCGGCACCTCCCTAGATACACCTGCCCTTTAGCACCCTGCTCACCCTACTCCAGCCGGCGGAACAGCTAGCGCGCAGCCTGAGACCACCCCGCCCCGCCCACGTGACCGGTCCTCGCGACGCGCCACAGAGGACCGCGCCCAACTGTCCCCCACGCTTCTTTTCCTCGGTTCCGGCCGCTGGCCAAACAGCTGCCCGTCTTTTCAGCGGCCCCGCCGACAGAGAGAGGTCATTGGTCTTCGCCCCGAGCAGAGGCGGGACACACCCTGAGCACGCAGGATTTCGCCTTCGGAATGGGTACCCGATCAGGGTCACGGAGAGAGCCGAGCGCCGCCGCAAAGAGCCGAAAAGAGCCGGAAAGACCCGAGTATGACCGGAGACGAGCAGGCTGGCCGGAAGCAGACCCGAGCGCAGCCGGAAGAAGCCGAGTCTGCCCGAAGGGGGCTGAGCGCGGCTGGACTTTGGGCTTGGCTCAGGCGCGCCATGGCTGCGGAGGGGACAGCTGTGGTCGGAGGCGGGGCTGTTGGCGGCCGCCTCGCCAAGGATGGCTTGCTGCAGTCTCAGTACCCGGACGCGGCCCCGAACCGGCGGCGCAGCTCGTCGCTGTCGCGTGACGCCGAGCGCCGAGCCTACCAGTGCTGCCGGGAGTACTTGGGCGGGGCCTGGCGCCGAGTGCGGCCCGAACAGCTGAGGGTTGACCCTGTGAGGTGGGAGGTCAGGGGTCGAGCCTGGGCCCCCCGGACACCCCTTTCCATGAAGATAACTCGGCGCGCCGGGGCGGGGGCGGGGCCGGCCGGCTGGGAGCGGAAGCGGGGGAAGCCCGGCAGGGGGAGGGGGCCCTGGGCGGGTGCCGCCGACCGCGGGCTGAGCGCCCCCCGGTGTGGGTCTACAGCGGAGGCCTGAGTAACCTGCTCTTCCGCTGTTCGCTGCCGGACCACCTGCCCAGCGTCGGCAAGGAGCCCCGCGAGGTGCTGCTGCGGCTGTACGGGGCCATCCTGCAGGTGAGGAGGGAGAGAGAGCCGCAGTGGCCAGTGGGGTTAGGACCTCCCGGCAAGCGGGGCTGGGGCTAAGCACCTTGTAAATGATCGTATCAAAGCCGGGCTCTGGAGTCTGCGGGCTGCCGAGCCGGAAGTGAAGCGGCGATGGGAGGGGACCGAGACCCTCCTGCGTTTGTCTGCACCGCTCTGCCCCCCTTGCTGTACGTCTTCCTTCAGGGCGTGGATTCCTTGGTCCTCGAAAGTGTGATGTTCGCCATCCTGGCGGAGCGGTCGCTGGGGCCCCAGCTCTATGGAGTCTTTCCAGAGGGCCGGCTGGAACAGTACATCCCAGTATGAGCTCAGCCCGGCCCTGACCTCCCTGAGGCACTTCCTTCCCCCCCAGCCCCTGTTCCCCTTTCCAGTGCGTGCCTTCACACCCCTTACCCCAGGTAGGGCATTTTCCCCAAGACCCTGACTTCCCCCATTCCCCCACCCCTTCCCCCTCCTGCCCCAGCCCCCTCACCACCCTGATAGGTTCCTGGGTGCAGAGCCGGCCACTGAAAACGTGTGAGCTTCGAGAGCCGGTGTTGTCAGCAGAAATCGCCACGAAGATGGCCCGGTTCCATGGCATGGAGATGCCGTTCACTAAGGAGCCGCACTGGCTATTTGGGACCATGGAGCGGTGAGTCAGGAGGCTCCTCAGGGCTCCTGCACACCTGGTCTGAACCCTACTGCTGGCAGGTACTACCCTGGGCTGCAACTGAACGTGTCCTCCAACTGAGTGGATCACGGTCACAGTGTCTAGTATGGTCTCTCCCAGAACAGGCTTCCAAATAAGGCAGACAAGTCTGTCAGAAAAATCCATCAGACAAGTCCTGCAGTGACAGGAAAGGGGTAGATAGGGGAGGTAGGGGGGATAACAGAGCGAGCATATCTTATTCCTTGGGCTTCAGGTACCTAAAGCAGATCCAGGACCTGCCCCACACTGGCCTTCCCCAGATGAACCTGCTGGAGATGTACAGCCTGAAGGATGAGATGGGCAACCTGAGGTGAGGGAAGGCAGGGCGGGAGAACAGAATAGCACAGGGGGCAGTGCCAGGCACCTAACGGGGTCCTTCCCAGGATTTACTGAGAGCGGGGTCAAGGCCTGGCCCATGAGGGTGACTGACCCTTCTCTAGTCACTCCTACTCAAGACTCGTGCCCCTGCTCCCCTGCAGGAAGCTGCTAGACTCTACCCCATCACCAGTGGTCTTCTGTCACAATGACATCCAGGAAGGTAGGAGAATGCATCTGAGTCTCCTAACCTTAGGTGAGGGGGGCCAGAGGACCCTGGAGTGACCAGAACTGCGCCCCTTTCTCCCAGGGAACATCTTGTTGCTCTCAGAGCCAGAAAATACCGAAAGACTGATGCTAGTCGACTTTGAATACAGTAGTTACAACTACAGGTAAGGGTCAGGGGAGCGGTCTCCGTGGATCTGCTTCCACAGCAGCCGGGAACACACTAGGCCTTTCTCTCTGCATCCCAGCCGCCCAGGGTACTTGGGGACTGAGTGTCTGCCTTATTCCCCCAGGGGCTTTGACATTGGGAACCATTTTTGTGAGTGGGTTTATGATTATACTCATGACGAGTGGCCTTTCTACAAAGCACAGCCTGCAGACTACCCAAGCCAGGGGCAGCAGGTATGTGGACGTGAGGCTGGGGAGCGGGACCTGGCCTGAGGGAGGAGGAAGGTGATGTCTGAAAAGAATAGCGAAAAAGCATGTTCACTGGGAAATGCTCCAGTCTCATTTCCTGACTCTTGTCTGTTGATCTCAGCTCCATTTTATTCGCCATTACCTGGCAGAGGTCAAGAAAGGTGAGACCATCTCCCAAGAGGAGCAGAGGAAACTGGAAGAAGATTTGCTGGTAGAAGCTAATCGGTGAGGAAAGATGGGTGGGGGCAGGGGTAGAGCAGGGTGCAGAGGAAAGGGGGCTGACGAAGGGGGCGGGCAGGCCAACTCATGGGACTGCAGGTAAGGTGCCAGTGCCAGGTGGGGGCAGAGAGTATAGACGAGGCTGATAGAGAGTGGTGAGAGTCAGGACGGGGTTGGGGTTAGGGCGATGGGGGAGAAGCTGGAGTTCTGGGGCTTGGCCAACCTCAGGGATGGAATCCAGGTAATACCAAGTATGCTCTGAACCCCTGTTTCTCCTGCTCCCCTTAGGTATGCTCTGGCATCCCATTTCTTTTGGGGTCTCTGGTCTATCCTCCAGGCATCTATGTCCACCATAGAATTTGGTTACCTGGTGAGTAACCCAGGTGGGCAGGTTAGGTGGGAGGAAGGGGGGCATCAGGGGCCTCATGCTTTCCAGGAAGTCTGTGGGCAGACTTGGTGGGGGCGGGTTGTGCTAGTCCCAACCCTTCTCACAGGTCTGTGGGGTGGGTTCCCCCCCGCAGGAGTACGCCCAGTCTCGGTTCCAGTTTTACTTCCAGCAGAAGGGGCAGCTGAGCAGCCTCCACCCCTCGTCCTGACTCTCCACAGCCACCAGCTGCATGGATCTCTCCTGAAGCCTCCACGGCAGGACCTTGGAGGGAAGGGCAAAGAGCAAGGGACTCTGGGAACTGGGCTGAGCCCTGGAGTGAGACGGGTTGAGGAGGCTGACCTCTCCCCACAGCCCTAGAATGGTGGGAGGGAACCCCTGGGCTGTGCACCTTAAAACAATAAACAAGCTTCTTCCTTCACACCCTTGTCCCAGCTCTACAGCAGAAAGTACCAACCAAGGAATGCACACAGGGTGACAAAGTGACCGCGGGTCTGCGCTGCATCTTCCCCTTCTGAAAAGCATGGTTATTTGGTGCTCTAGGCTTGAGAGGAGTTAAGGGTCCACTCTGTCCACTCTGCCCATTGGAGCCCCGGGCCCTCCCTCCCCCTGGCTCCAGCTTAGAAGGGATGCACACTAGAGGGACTGGGGTGGGGGTCTGGGGAGTAATGGGGGTACAAAGAGGGCCCCGGGGTGGGGCTGCCCAACCCTGAGCACTGGAGACCAGAGGACAGCAGCAGAGCTGACACATGGATGACCTTTTACCCACATTCAGCTATTATTAGCTCTAATGCTACCATCCTCACGTGAGACCCTTTAGCCCCCCCCACCCAGGTTCCCAGACCTCTGAGCAATCTCAGCTTGCAGAAACCGGACCTCCCCACTCTTGATTCCCACCACAGAGGGAAGGGGATTCTGGTTGCCGCCCCACATCTGTTTTCTCAACCCAAATTTGGGAGTGGGTGTCAGGTTCCTGGTGAGGGCGGGGCGGGATTGGCCAGGCCTGAAGGACATGGGGACACGGGCCAGAGCGACTGGTCCCATACGCTGACAGGAGCGAACCCAACCCGTGAGTGGAGTGGGGGGCAATACAGGGCCACCGGTCCGGCTCAGAGTCAGACCAGAGCCGGGACGGAGGACGGCGCTAGGCGCTAGGGTCGCTCACAGTCGGGGCTGGGGGTGCCCAGACCCGGCCTTGCTCCAGACCAGTTCTGCGTCCCCCCACCCCCACCCCGAGGCAGCCATTCTCGGCTCTCGGGGCTCCTGCGGATCTCACAGCTGGATCCCCGCACCACTGTGGAGGAACCTGCCCGGAACGCGGGCGCGAGGGTTCAGTGGCCGTTGGTCAGACTGCGCGGCCAGCCCGCGGCGGGAAGGCGCAGCGGGAGGGCGGGGGCAGCGGCTAGTGCGGGCGCGGGCGG
>NC_043709.1:201016-215374 GCF_006229205.1 Suricata suricatta
GTGGGGCTCCGCGCTGAGGGCCGCCGGGGCGGGGGCAGCCTGAGCCCGCCCGCGCACCCTCCTGCCCCCTCCCAGGTGACGGCCAACCTCCAGGATGGCGGAAGCGCACCAGGCCGTCGCCTTCCAGTTCACGGTGACCCCAGATGGGGTCGACTTCCGGCTCAGTCGGGAGGCCCTGAAACACATCTACCTGTCTGGGATCAACTCCTGGAAGAAACGTCTGATTCGCATCAAGGTGGGCGCAGGTGGTTCTGGCTTCTTCCGGCAGGTACAGAATAGTTTTCCCGGAGGCAGAGGCCAGGTGTCAGCTGTTGCCCCATTGTCAAGATCCTCCACCCCTTCCTTGGCTGGCAGTCCTGCCTGGTGACAGGCTCTGGCAGTGCAGAAACCAGAAGGGCGCTCAAGGTGTGGTGGGGAGAGGGGCGCTCAAGGAGTAGCAGGGGGACACGGTGAGCAATGGGGGCTGCAGGTGTGAGAGTGTGGAGGCTGGGAAGACCAGACATGAAGGGGGAACAAGAACACAGCAGGGAAGGAGAGAGAAAGCCTCCCAGGCAAAGATCAGGACCCCACAGGTGCCTGCTCACCCCCGTCATTCCTACGGTAAGTGTGCCTGTTTCTGCCCCCACAGAATGGTATCCTTAGGGGTGTGTACCCTGGCAGCCCTACCAGCTGGCTGGTCGTTGTCATGGCAACCGTGGGTTCTTCCTACTGCAAAGTGGACATCTCCATGGGGCTCGTCTGCTGTGTCCAGAGATGCCTCCCTGAGGGGTGAGAAGCAAGGCTATGAGAGAGGGCTGAACAGGCTCCAAGGACAGGGTTCCTGAGCTGGGCAGATGCAGGATAATAGCCATTGGAGGTCCTCGGGGCAGCCCTCCCTGGGAACCGCCATCACCAGAGTCCCACATTCGTAACTTTGTATTTTATGCACTTAGACACGAGTGTGCCCAGGAATGTTCTTCAGCACCTCCCCCAAGATGGTTTGCAACCATCAAAACTACAGAGTAAGAATTTCCCCGAGGCTGGCCTCAATTGGACCCCCTGCAGCCCTCTCCCTTTTCTGACAGATGTGGCCCATACTGGACCCCACAGACCCGGGCACTTCTCAGCATGGCTATCTTCTCCACCGGGGTCTGGATGATGGGCATCTTCTTCTTCCGCCAAACCCTGAAACTGCTTCTTTCCTACCACGGCTGGATGTTTGAGATGCACGGCCACACCAGCCACTTCACCAAAGTCTGGGCTGTGAGCAGAAGCCAGAAGAGGGGTTCAGGCATCTGGGTTGAGACCCTGGGGGCCTCATTTGGAGTTCTGACCTGGAGGGGAGGGCCAGGGAGGGCACTGGTGCCTGGTGCATAGGTTTGTCCTGGTTCTGAGGCTCTGGGGCCCAAGTCCTCGCGTGTTTGCCACTTTGTTTCCATTATTTCCCCTGGTTCTCACCAGAAATATTCTCTGCCCTGTACCCCCAGGTCTGTGTCCGCCTTCTGTCCAGCCGGCGGCCCATGCTCTACAGCTTCCAGACTTCCCTCCCCAAGCTTCCTGTGCCCAGTGTGCCAGCCACAATCCAGCGGGTGAGGGCCCGAGTCAGACATCCCAATGTGCAGGCTAGGCTGGACCCAGAGGACTGCTCCAAACATAAGGGACTGTCCTCTGCAAAGAGCAGTCTAGAGCAATGGGGCTGGGTTGGAAGAGGGTCGGGACAGAGGTAGTTGTTGCTATTTGGCTCCCACGCTGACAATAACTTGCCTGGACAGTACCTGGAGTCTGTGCGGCCCTTGTTGGATGATGAGGAATTTTATCGAATGGAGACACTGGCCAAGGAATTCCAGGACAAGACTGCCCCGAGGCTGCAGAAGTACCTGGTCCTCAAGTCATGGTGGGCAACTAACTATGTGAGTCCCCTCCTGGGCTGACCTTCACCTCTGCTTGTGTCAGGAGGAACTGTCCCCTGCCCTCTGCCCCAGCCCTCACTGCTCCCTCCCTCCCGCAGGTGAGTGACTGGTGGGAAGAGTACGTGTATCTGCGCAGCAGGGCTCCCCTCGTGGTGAACAGCAACTACTATGTCATGGTGCGAGAGGCCCCGGGGACAGGGAAGATGGGGGAGGTCCTGGAGGAGCAGTCAGGAAGCAGCTTCAGGGCCGCAGAGATACTGAGGATCTAGGGAATTCAGTAGCCACCCAGCCTGACACTGTCAGTCTCAGAGTCCCCATGCTCCGTCACTTCCTGCCTCGGTTCTCTTGCTGGCCTCCCAGCCACGTGTTCCCAGCTCTCCTGACACCATCCGCAGGGGATTTCCTTCATCATGCCTCCCTTTTGTGTCACTGTATGGACACCGCTGCTTCTCTGAGAGCTCAGGAGGTCACTGATGGTCCTAACCCTCCCGTGACCAGCCTTCCGGCTCCCAACACATGCTTGTGTGCAGCCGCCAGGGTCCCCCCACCGCCCAGCCACAGATCCACGCAGCGGGCCTCTCTCCTCTCCCACTGTCCAAAATACACTGTGAATCCTTTGCTGATTTCCCTTCCTCCACAAAGCTGTCCTCCCCACAGCTTATATATAGCTTGTCCACACCAGAGGTTTTAAACTGTGTTTTAGTGGTGGGAACCTTTTCTCAATGCAAAATAAACAAAATACGAACAGAACTAGATTATGGAAAAGCAGATTGTAAGATTCAGGCTGGGTGGAGTTACGGGCTTAGTTACGCATTTCATCTCTGGCTGTGCACCCTGACCGAATGTGCAAGATGGATTGGGGAAAGGGGTCAAGACACCTCAGGTCCTTAGGCAGGGAGACACAGGTGAGCTATGCACTTCTGTCACACCGCCTGCAAGCTCTGTCCTCTCTCTGCAGGAATTCGTGCTCATCAAGAACACAGAAATACAGGCAGCCCGCCTGGGAAACATTGTCCACGCTATGATCATGTATCGCCGTAAATTGGACCGCGAAGAGATCAAGCCTGTGAGTTGTGTTGGGTTGAGGGCACAACAGGGAAAGGAGGCCCGAGTCTGAGCCATGCTGGGCCTTCTTCCCAGGTGATGGCACTGGGCATCGTGCCCATGTGCTCCTACCAGATGGAGAGGATGTTCAACACCACCCGGATCCCAGGCAAGGAGACAGGTACTGGCCACAGCCGGGTGCCCATGGAAGGTCCATCCAGACGGAGTCCCCTCCGCCCAGCTCTGGGCCTGCCACGGCGAGGCACCCTACCACCTGCTCATCCATCACCAAGCATCCTGGGTATCTCACGTGACCCTACTATTCACAGGCACAGTGCTAGAGCTGGGACCCTGCAGGCCTGGAACAGAGCCCCTCATGTCCGGGGCTTCACACGCCAGGGGAAGGCAGTCTGAGGAAGGAGCAGCAGGGTGGCAGAGCTTACCCTGAGCCCTTCAGGGGGCCTGTAGGACAGAGGGCTGCTCGCAGACCCTGGGGCAGTGTGTGATTTCCTAGAGCCTTGCCTTCCTGCCTTATAAAGTGCTTCACAGGATGTTGGCCTTAAACAAGAGGCGTGGCAGCCCCCAGCACAGGGCCTGGCTCAGTGCGGGCAGCCCCACCCCCTGGGGAAGGAAAGCCCGGCTGGAGGCCTGCAGAGCAGTGTGGAGTGGGGGCGAGGTGCACCCTGCCGTCCTACCTCAGCCCTCCTGCCCTCTCCTATGGCAGACCTGCTGCAGCATCTCTCGGACAGTAGGCACGTGGCCGTCTACCACAAGGGCCGCTTCTTCAAGGTGTGGCTCTACGAGGGCTCCCAGCTGCTCAGGCCTTGCGACCTGGAGATGCAGTTCCAGAGGATCCTGGATGACCCCTCCCCGCCTCAGCCCGGGGAGGAGAAGCTGGCAGCCCTCACTGCGGGGGGAAGGTATCAGGGCCCCGCGAGGGGAGGAGCTCAGCCCCGAGTACCACCCTGGAACTTGGGGCCAGAGCATGACTGAGGGAGGGCTGTGCTGGCATGGCACCTTCTGTCCAAACTAGGACCCTCGGTGGCCCGGTGGGAGCGTGTGGAGGACAGGGACGCCTTCCATGACAGGCTGGTACCCCCAGCTCTGGGCCCTGCCGGGTCTTGGGAGGTGCCCTTCTCTGTCACTCACAGTGACCCCAGCACTCACCCTGCCCTTATGCCCCCAGAGCGGAGTGGGCACAGGCACGCCAGGCTTTCTTCAGCTCTGGCAAGAACAAAGCTGCTCTAGATGCCATCGAGCGCGCTGCTTTCTTTGTGGCCCTGGACGAGGAGTCTCACCACTACGACCCCGAAGATGAGGCCAGCCTCAGCCTCTATGGCAAGGCCCTGCTGCATGGCAACTGCTACAACAGGTGTGGCACCCCAGCCCTGGCCCAGGCCCCCTGCCCTCCACCTGCCTCAGTGCGCTCCCCGCATCTCCTGCCTCCTTCGCTGCAGGTGGTTCGACAAGTCCTTCACTGTCATTGCCTTCAAGAACGGCCAGCTGGGCCTCAACACGGAGCACGCGTGGGCAGACGCCCCTATCATAGGGCACCTCTGGGAGGTAACGGGCCCTGGCAGGGGTCCTGCAGGGCAGACTGGGCACGGAGCCTGTGGGCGGTCTCTCAGCCTGACCTCCTCCCTGCAGTTTGTCCTGGGCACTGAAACCTTCCACCTGGGCTACACGGAGACTGGGCACTGCCTGGGAAAACCGAACCCCATGCTTGCAGCTCCCCAGCGGCTGCAGTGGGACATCCCTGAACAGGTGTGAAGTCCACGAAGGGACAGGGATGGGCTTGTGAGAGTGACAAGTACCTGGGATGCTCTCATGGGGGAGGGACAAGAGCTTTTCAGAGTCCATTTGGTGGTTAGAGAAAGATGTGAGGTGTGAGAGTCGTCCATGCAGCAACTATTAGTGCCTCGTCTTCCCACCAAGCCCCGCCTGGCCTCTGGTGGCTGCTGCCCTCCAAGTTGTCCTTTGTGTCTGAAGATGGGGAAGGTACACCGAGACCTGCCCAGCCCCGCTTTTCATCTGTTACCTAAACTTCAGGCCCCCAGATGTGATCCTGGAGTCCTGCTTGGAGAGCTCTGCCCCCAGCTGACCCTTCCGTGTCTTGGCAGTGCCAGGCAGTCATCGAGAGCTCCTACCAGGTGGCCATGGCGCTGGCGGACGACGTGGAGCTGTACTGCTTCCAGTTCTTGCCATTTGGCAAAGGCCTCATCAAGAAGTGTCGGACCAGCCCTGACGCCTTTGTGCAGATTGCCCTGCAGCTGGCCCACTTCCGGGTAGGAGGCCCGCGGGGCCGCTGAGGGGGCAGGGTGGCACCAGACTCACCTGCCAGATTCACTCCTCTCTGCTCTTCAGGACAGGGGTAAGTTCTGCCTGACCTATGAAGCCTCCATGACTAGAATGTTCCGAGAGGGACGGACCGAGACTGTACGTTCCTGTACCAGCGAGTCCACGGCCTTTGTTCAGGCTATGGTAGCAGGGACCCACATGGTGAGCCACACTGTGAGGTGACCCCTCCACCTCCTGCCCCACCTCGGGAGTCAGGGCTACTCTTCACTGCTCCACTTCTGCTCCCCAGAAAGCAGACCTCCAAGATCTCTTCCGGAAAGCTTCTAAGAAGCACCAGAATATGTACCGCCTGGCCATGACGGGCGCTGGGATAGACAGGCACCTCTTCTGCCTTTATGTGGTCTCCAAGTACCTGGGGGTCAGCTCCCCTTTCCTGGCTGAGGTCAGCATTGTTGATGGGCGTGTCCTCTGTCCCCATCCCCTCTCTAGAGGGGGCTTGGCCTGTTTTCTGTCTGACCAGCTCCCCAGAACTTGCCCTCGAGGGCTGGGGCCAGCTTTCCTGCCCTACATCCCAGCCAGGCCTGTGGTCCTGGTTCTGAGTGGGAGCTGCCCCCCACGGAGCTAGTGTTCTCATCAGAATGTCAGGTGGTGACAGCACTTGTGAGGAAAGCATGGAGGCTGCAGCGTCAGGGTGGGCAGAGTATCCAGGTGGAGGAACCTCCAGTGCCCAGACACTGAGGCAGGGGTGTGGGTGGGCAAGGAACAGCAGGAGGGGAGGGGGCAGAGCCAAGAGAAGGACAAGCTGGTAGGAGAGGATGCCTGGGGGACAGTTAGGTCACATGGCCCTTGAGGGGTTTGTGCAGATGCTGACATGCTGAGAACAGACTGGCGGGGCGGGCGAGGAGCAGCAGTCACTCGTGCTGGTGCTGAGGGGCTGCGTGGCAGCAGGGGCGTGCTCAGCGCACACGGCGCCCCACGCAGGGCTTCTCACTGCCGGGGCCCCTTGTTGCAGGTGCTCTCAGAACCCTGGCGCCTCTCCACCAGCCAGATCGCTCAATTCCAGATCCGTATGTTTGACCCAGAGAAGTACCCGAATCACTTGGGTGCCGGTGGTGGCTTTGGTCCTGTAAGTGCCCTTGAAAGGGGACATAAGCAGGACTGGGCCCCAGGGGATTCAGGGGAGAGCACAGAGTCTTGGAGTCAGACCAGAGGTGGGAGCACAGCCCGCATGGAAACAACATGAGTAGCTATCAACCCAGAAGACGGGTGCCTGGGGCCCGCCCAGGCGTTCCCCAACACTCCCAGCTGCAGCATGACCACACCAGGGCTTGTTTCCCCTCTGAAGCATGTGCTCCCCAGAGAGAGCCCAGGCCTGCCACGGAGACATTCAGGTGGGCTAGTTTGTCACCCCCCACCCTGGAGAGAAGCAGTGACATTGAGCCTCCTGAAAGAAACACAAGGTCCTAGATTCCTGGTAGTGTGTGGAGCCGCAGTGGGTAGAGCTTCCTGGTTTTACTGTTTCCTGGGGGTGTTCCTGACCTCAGGAAAAAAGCATCTGGAGTGGGGCCCCTTCCTCGGAACTGTAGGGAGAGCAAGCAGGACATCAGCTTGGCTTTCAGATCTGCAAAGTTTGGTTTACTTCTTCTTTACCCTTGTGCTGCCCTCAGGTGGCAGATGATGGCTATGGGGTTTCCTACATGATCGCGGGTGAGAACACCCTCTTCTTCCACATCTCCAGCAAGTTCTCAAGCTCAGAGACAGTGAGTGTCCCCTGTTCCTGCACAGGCCTGAGGAAGGAGTGGCACCTGGACCCCTCTGGGCAGGGGGGTGTCCTTGGTTGTGGGGGCAGAGGGACAGGAATTCATCTGCAGGTTGATCTGAATTCTTGGCTCCCACAGAATGCCCAGCGCTTTGGGAACCACATTCGCCAGGCTCTGCTGGACATCGCTGATCTTTTCCAAGTTCCCAAGGCTGACAGCTGAGGGCTGGAGAAATGCCAGCTACCCTTTCATCCCCACGTTGTGGAGGAAGGGGCCTGTGGTCGGTTCACAGGCACAAGGGGTGGCCATGCACCAGTGCCCAGGCTCCAAGGACAGCTCTGGCAGTGGGCACTCTCCAGGCAGATAGATGCTGCTTGCTGAGGGCCCAGGTGGTGGAGGTGGGGTTGGAGCAAGGAGAGGATTTTGATTTTCTTTTTCTTGCCAGATACTAATAAAGATAAGGCTGTGTAAATATCTCTTGGCTCTCAGGTACCTTTGTTTTGTCTGGGAACTGTGAGGCCCTCCCTTGCCCAAGCTCAGGCCAGAGAAGTAGGAGGATGGGGAGCTGGGGCTGGTAGACTGAGAGGCAAATGACCTACTTTGAAATGTGTATCTCTCCTGAGGTCACCACTGTCTGCACTCACATGTGCACTTGGAATAAATTCTTGCTTCAGAACCTTCACCTGATCCCTGGGGCCACTTCCATTTGTCAGCCAGTGAGTGGGGCTCACCTGCCTCCTCCATGAGTGGTCATGCCCTCTGCACCCCTGCACAGCCCTGTGGAGGCCCTTGGCCTCCTCCTGGCCATAGGGAGGGGCCATAACCTCAGGTCCATGGTCAAGGTACCAAATGGTCATGTCTGTGGGAGGGCACACAGTATAATCTAGAGCAACACATGCTCCTTCCCTCAGGCTGACTTTTATGTTAAATGAACATTAGAAGTAAACAAAAAATAATTTGTATGGAAAATATAAGTAGGCAATTGCTATTGCTGCATGCTAGAATGAATCTGGATCTCACCACTCTGCTTGGGGCCCAGTGCTGGAATCCAGCTCCAGCAGGTCCAGGGCTCCCTGAAGGATGGACGGTGTCAGTGAAAGGGAGTGAGAGAGCCTCTGCTTTCTTTCTGATCACCAGGCAGGCATCTCTGCACTGACCCGAGAGTCAGGTTTATTTATTGAAAAAAGGTATGGGGTACAAAACAGAAGTGGCAATTGCCTTAGACAATAATTTCTGATAACAAATTCTTTGGTATGTAAAAACTTCCCAGAACACAAATTGGTAGAAGACTCATGCATAACCTTTATCAATAGTGATTGAAGTGGTGACATAGATGCTTATCACTTGGGGAAGGAAGGGATTTTTAGCATTCAAATACAGGGCAAAGTTTTTAGCATAGCAAAGGCAAGAGTTAGTTCTTTTGTGAGCAGGAGTCAATAGCCTGTTTTTGAGAGGAAGAAAAACAGGTTTTCTCAGGAAATGTAACATTTGCTCCTATAATCACAAAAGAAGAAACTCCTATAACAAGTTTTTCCACAAGGTACAATTCACATATTTTTAGCATAAGAAGGCAAGTCACTCCTGATATCAGTCAGTCAGGTGCCTGGGGGGTCGGTGGTCAAGCAGAAATTGAGTGGGGGCTGAGTGGGTGGAGACGCTGGTCGCCATCTGACGGTGGGAGGCCTTGCAAACCTGCCTTCAGAAATGGCTCCCAGTAGCCAAGAACCCAGAAATGAATTAGATAGAACCCTGGGCCTTCTCTCATGAAGTACTGTTTATTGAGCTCTGTGCTGGGGGTTCAGTGGTGAACAAGGCACTGGCCTGTGTGGAATTCAGTATTAGGTGAAATAGGCACGGATGGGAGATGGAATGGCTTGCAGGGAAGCCAGGAGGCTTTTGGAATAACTCAGTAAGTACCTAGTGAGTGCTGCAGTGTGCTAGGCACCGGGGTACAGCAGTGACTAAAACTGGCCAAAAACATTCCCTCTCTGAGGCTTAGAATCTAGTGGGGAGGCAGGCATTAACCAAGAAGAATGAGTAAATTATATAGTGAGATGGTAACAAGTGCCAAGGAGCAAAGTAAGGGAGGGAGCAGTGGAGGAGTGGGTGGCAATTTCAGACAGGTTTGCATAGGCAGGCCTTCCAGAACAGGCCATTTGACCCACACCTGAAGGAAATGAGCGTGCAGGGGCAGCAGATACCTGGCAAAAGGACGGTAAGGGCCAAGCTTCGAGGTGGAAGGTGCCTGCTGCCATGCAGGAACGGTACAGAGGCCCTGTGGCTGGCACGGAGTTGGGGGGAAAGCAGGAGGGCAGGTAGATTGTGCCAGACTCTGGTTCCCCTGAATGATGGGAGGAGCCAGTGAGGTTTGAGCAGAGGGTGACATAACCTGCTCTAAATTTTCATGGGATGGTTGTGGCCCACCCACATGACATTAGAACCAACTGGGGTGGGGGTGGGGCACATGACTGTGGAGTTGTTATACCCAAGTTTCCAATATCATCCTCAAAAACCAGAAACCACCAGGGAGACCGAGTCATGCATACAAAAGCAAAGGGCTTTATTATTATGGGCTTATAAGCTCGGGCTCACAGACTTTACCTGCGCAGTGGATCCATGCTCAGAGCCCCGAACAAAGTGGGGGCAGGGCCTTTATGGGTTTGGGAAGGGGGAGTTACAGGAAATTGTGACACAGGTACAGGGGTCCAATCACTATCGCCTATCAATATTGGCAGTAACTTAAACCATACATTGTTACTTTTGGTGGGAACCAATCACAATATTTAGAGTATTGACCAATTACAGAGTGGGCCCAGGACCCTCACGTAGGGCGTGACTAACCTTCTAGGCCTTAGAAATGTTAAGGATGTTAGCTGGCCTTTCCTGATTGGGTGTTACAAGGGTGGTCCCTCCTGCCTTGGGCAACGTGTGCCCTTCTATTGTCTAATGATCCTGAGAAACCAACACCTAGGCCTCCAAGGTCAAAGTCAGTTTGATTCAGACCTGTGTCCTTACAGAGTCTGCTGAGTGTCTGACTCTTGATTTCAGCTCAGATCATGACTTTATGGCTCATGGGTTCGAGCCCCATGTCAGGCTCTGTGCTAACAGTCTGCTTGGGACTCTTTCCCTCTCTCTCTGTCCCACCCTTGCTCATGCTCTTTCACAATAAATAAATAGGGGTGCCTGGTTGGCTTGGTCGGTTAAGCATTTGACTTTTGGTTTCAGCTCAGGTCATGCTCTCATGGTTTGTGAGTTTGAGCCCCACATCCATGTGACAGTGCGGAGCCTGCTTGGGATTCTCTCTCTCCCTCTCTATCTGCCCTCCCCTGCTCGCTCTGAATCTCTCAAAAATAAATAAATTTTTGTAAGATTTAATAGATGGAGGCAGAGATGAGAGGAAAGAAAGAGACCAAGTTACGGAGCCAAGAAAGCCTTTATTGGGATCTGCAATTCCCAGGCGAGGTTCCATGACTCTGGGGTGGGGAGTCAGGGACGTCGTGCCTGGTACAGGAGGGGTGAGGTATTTTATGGGTGAAAGACTTCCCGTCTGGTCCTGGGAGGGCAGACCACCAAATAAGGGCACTTTAGGGATGTGGCGGATGGAATAGGTTGCCTCCTCTGTCAGGGTGATGGGAAGCTGGGGCTTCATGATTGGCTGTTTTTAAACTGGCACGGAACATTCCAGGTCTGCAGGTGAGGGGTAGGGGACGTCGGTGCATGGTGTTTTTTCTCCAACCCACAGCAAAATGGCTGCCAGTCACCATGCCAAGGTGACTCCCAAGGTGACTCTTACAATTTTAAAATCCAATAAATAAATAAACCCTTAAAAATTCTTTAAAAAAAAAAGTAGGGGTCAGTGAGGACAGAAAGGAGACCTGTCATTACTGCTCTTGGTGGTGGGGGGTTGGGAGAATGACAGGACTTACACTCAGGAAACTAAGAGTGTTAACGGCAGGTTTGAAAAACCTGATAGGGAGGCATCAAAGACACTCACATTTTCTGCGCTGGGTGATTGCAATATTAGATGAGATTTTTAAATGTCGAGTTTGATGTGCCTATAGGAACTATTCATGAAAATATCTCAGACTCTTCAAAATATAAATTAAAAGCTAAGGAGACGTAGGCTCCTGATAACAGCTTTGAAGATCATTAAAATCCTAAGAGCATATGAGAGGATTCCCAGGGCAAAGACTCTTAACCTCCTCTGAGTGTCAGTGAGAAGCTTATAGAAGTAAATCTAAGCTCACAAATGCTACATTCCATGTCAGAGCTTTCTGGGGCTTCCAAAAATATCTTCACAGATCGCCGCCACTCTGGGTGCCTGTGTAACTTACCTTGGAAAGTGTCTGGGTTTTGGTAGGTGTCTGGGCACATCAGCTCACCCAGCTCTGGGAGATCAGTCAGCAGGGTCTCCCAAAAAGCTGGCCTTTAATTAATGTTGAAATCCAAAGGTTTTTTCCTCTCTCATTTGATTCATTCTTGATTAAAATAAGAGGAGAAACCAGAGTGCTAAACCAAAGATATAAACTTCTGGTGACAAACCTGAACAAGCTCCTTGTCTCTGATGGGTTTACAGATCTGCACCAGTTAAGGCCAGCAGCCATAAGAGATAAATCCAGATATCTTCATGGTTTAACTCAAAAGAAATTTAATTCTTGTTCTGTTGGCTGAGATGGAAACTCAGCTCCATACCATTATTCAAAGGCTGACACAAGCCCTGCCTTCCTCAAGCAGGTCCCAATGTGGGGCGCCTGGGTGGCTCAGTCGTTTAAGCATCCGGCTTCAGCTCAGTCATGATTTCAGGTTCGTGGCTTCGAGCCCTGCGTCGGGCTCTGTGCTGACAGCTCAGAGCCTGGAACCTGCTTCGGATTCTGTGTCTCCCTCTCGATCTGACCCTCCCCTGCTCGCACTGTCTCTCTCTGTCTCTCAAAAATAAATAAAAGACATAAAATTTTTTTTAATTAAAAAAAAAGGTCTCAATTTGCCTTGGACATCAACCTCCAGCAGGTACATGGGAAAGAGAAAGAAAGGATCACTCGTGGGAAGCTTTTATGGATCTAGCCTGGTAATGATACAGAGCACTTGCTGCCACAGCCACCGGCCAGGGCTCATAATCACAAGGGAGGCTGGAAAACGCAGTCTGGCTAAATGACAAGGATATAAAGAAAACATTTGGTAAATAGTTAGCTGGTTTGGGATGCCCAGGGGCATGGGAAGACCAGACTGACATCTCTGGGTTACCAAGAGCCCATCCTTCTCGGCCTGAGCTCTGCAGGGTTCTTCAGAGAGCCCGCCTCATCCACTAGGCAGGGTCCCCAAGGCCCTCACATTCCAGCCCAAATGACCTGCCCCTACTCAAGAATCCTGAGCCCCAACCAGACTCTCCATTCCCTAAATGAAGAGAGCTTTTTCACACCCTTGCCTTTGCCTTTGATAGAACTTTTGCCTGAAATCCTGTGTTGTTTCTCATCCTGGTAAACTCCTACACTTTCCTCAAACTGTCTGTGGCACCCATCAGAGTAATTACTGATTGGTGTTTTTCTGAGATGCTATAATAGGAATCAGCTCTGGGAAGTCTAAGCAAAGGTGGAAGGAATAGAAGTAGGTAGGTGACTCATAGGTGGGAAGGGACAGTGAGGGAACCAAGTTCAGAAAGGGCAGGAGCCTGGCAGGTTGGGGAGGGGATATGGCCTCAACAGATGGGCAAATACTCTGTGCCCAGGGCTGCCTGGCTCAGTTCTAGCTCTGTTTCTAACTCTGCAACCAGTCTACTAAGAATCAGAAGCCCTGAAGGAAAATTCAGTGGGTCCCAGGTTTATCTGGAATCTCAAAATCAAAGTGTTCAAAACTGAAGTTCACAACCTTTCAAATCCATTTCTCCCCCACTGTTTCCCACCTCAGCCAGTGATCACCCTCCAGCCAGCCACCAACCCATTCTTCCTTTCTTCCTCACTTCCCACATTTCCAAGCCCTGTCAACTCTACCTTCTAAATGGCTTTTACTCTGGGTACTTCCCTACACCATGACCACCACCACCCTCCACATCACCCACATCTCCAACCTCATTCTCCCATTGTGCCATCTCTCCCTCCAGCAGCCAGAGAGATCGCTTCACCATGTCATTCCTCTGCCTCCCATCTTTCCCAGGTGCCCTCTAAATAAAGACCGAGCTCCTTAGACTGGCCTGTGGAGGTGTGAGCAATCTCTCTGGCCTCCTCTGGACCACAGCTTAACGTGAAGCCCATGTAGAGGTTGAGCAGTTCTCTTGCCTGTCCTGACTTGGGGGTATGTGCTTCCACCGCTTGGAGGCCAGTGATGTCAGGCTTGGCTGGAGCCAGAGCTCACACTCTTTGCTATTGCACGTACTTCTTTGGTTTCCGGCTCTGTAGCACAGATGCGACAATGTCTGCCAGCACTGTAGCTGTCAAGACCGAACATATTTGGGCGTTGAGCTAATTGAACAAATGTTTACTGGCACCTGCTGTGCCAAGTGCTGTCCTGCACACTGGGGGCACAGTGGTCAAGCAGACAGGGCCCTGAGTGCACGGCCTTACACGCATGAGCCACAGAGAGAAACACAATGATCAGGACCGCCACTGGACCCTCGCTCCAATTCTACTCTCCCAGACCTCAGCTAGTGGGTCCTCAGTCTGCGACCCAGAATCCCAAGTGCGGGACAAGCCGGGGACTACTCCGCCCCTTCCGCTCCGGAGAGCAGCCAATGAGACCTGGAGGCTGAGACTCCGGCAGAGCCAGAGGTGGGTGCATTCACGTGTTTGCGGCCCCGCCCCTTCCGCTCGGGGAGACTGGCCAATGAGGGCGAGAAGCCATTTCTGGGGGCGGGTCTGGTAACGGAAAGGGGCGGGGTGCCTTTCGGAACTTGGACCTTGTGTCCCAGGCCACGGAGGTGGACAGCAGTCCCGACGCGAGTGCAGGCGGTGGGAGGTGAGCCACGCCCTCTCTGCGCACCCTGACCCCCGGACCGCGGCGTCCCCAGCTGTGCCCGCAGCCCCACTCCTTATCGTGACTCACCCACCTCGCCCCCGCACCCCACCCATCCCCGTGTCATAGACCCGCCCGCCCCGCCTCTCACGTGTCTCCTCGCCCTGCCCACTCCACCCCTCACGTGTTTTTGCCCACATACCCCACCCTTCACGTATTTCTTTGCCTGCCACACCGCACCCCTCACGTGTCTCCTCGCCCCGCCCACCCCACTCTCACGTGTTTCTTCAGCCCGCCCACCCCACCCTCACGTGTTTCTTCAGCCCGCCCACCGCACCCTCACGTGTTTCTTCAGCCCGCCCACCGCACCCTCACGTGTTTCTTCAGCCCGCCCACCGCACCCTCACGTGTTTCTTCAGCCCGCC
>NC_043709.1:215474-238694 GCF_006229205.1 Suricata suricatta
CCCCACCCTCACGTGTTTCTTCAGCCCGCCCACCGCACCCTCACGTGTTTCTTGCCCGCACACCGCACCTCTCACGTGTTTCTTTGCCCGGCACGCCACACCCCTCACGTGTTTATTGCCTCGCATACCGCACCCCTCAAGTGTCTCCTCACCCCGCACACCACTTCACCCCAGTGCCCTCATCCTCCACCTTCTCCAGACCCCGCGCACTGCACGGCCCAGACCCTGGACTTTCCCATGCAAGCTGCCCCGCTCACCGGTTGCTGCCGAACCTCTAGCACCTGAACTTGGGAGCCCACACGCCCCAGCTCCCGGCGCCCCTCGCCCACGTCTCTGACCCGAGTGCCCCTCTCGTCTCACGGTTCTCATCCATCCGAGTTCCAGACTCCGCCGACTCTCCGGACTCCAGGTCCTGGGGTTCTGCACCCCCTGGGCTCTGCGGTGCCTAGGACCCCTGCGACCCCAAGCCCTTGACACCCGTCCCCTCCTGCCCTCCGCTCCCTCTGCTCGCCCAACCCCCTTCGTTTGCTGCTCCCCTCATGCCCTTGGCCGGTCCAGCCCTCCACTCCCTCCTAGTCTCGCTCACCCACCTCAGCTCCCCCCCTTTCCCTGGGGCTGCCCGTTCCTCCTCGGAGACCTACCATCGCTCTGGCCGCAGCCCCCAGCCCCAGGCTACCTAGGCCTCAAGCACATGTCCCCCCTGGGCCTCCACTTTCTCCCCATGCCATCACCTTACCCCTTAGTCTGCTCTCTTACATGTGCCCTCGCCTTGTCCGTCCGCCATGCACACATGTTTCAAAATCCCGGGCCAGCTGCGTCCATCCGTTTTCTCTGTGCCACCCAGGAGTCCTGAGGCCATTGTGCGGCCGCGTGGCCTCAGCACAGAGCCCTGCTTCTCTGCGGCGCATCTGGGTGCCTGTAGGGAGGCACACGGCTTTGCCAACCTTTATTGTTCTCCTCCAACCGAGAATGTCAATTAGGAGAAGAACCTCTTCACTGCCGTTTGTGGGCGAGCTAGAGACCTCAGGGCTGAGCCCGGGCCACCGGGACCCTTACTTGCCTTGCCTTTCCCTTACCCTCTTAGGGTATGGTGACCATATTCCTACCGGAAACCGGTTTCTGCACCATCAGTTACCCTTTCTCCTGATTCTTCAGTCTTTTCTGTTCAACTAGCTGTTCAACAGAAAACATTCCCTCTGTCACCTTCTTACTGCTTCCTGTATCTCCTACCCATCTCCACTGAATCAGCATGTCCTAGCTATCTTGTCTAATGCTTCATTGTTTATTCATGGAAATCTTGTTGTTATTGTTACTCACTTAGTGAGACGCGACACCCAAATAAAATGTCCTAAATTCATTTGGTCCTTTTGTATTGTTTGACATTGGTGTAACATCTCCCAACCTAAAACAAAAGACATGTGTGGCTGCTCATTACAGTCCAGCTACTGTCCCTTTCTCTGCTTCTCTTTGAGCCAGAACACACAAGTTTCTACTTCTCTTTTTCCCTTCTGTAAACACATTTAATCAGGCTTTTGTCCCTTTGAAAACAAGTTTTTTTGAAAAAACATTTTATCTATTATTGAGAGAGCATGAGCATGGGAGGGACAGAGAGAGAGGGAGCCACAGAATCTGAAGGAGGCTCCAGGCTCTGAGCTGTCAGCACAGAGCCCGACATGGGGCTCAAACCCACAAACTGCTAGATCATGACCTGAGCCGAAGTTGGACACTTAACCGACTGAGCCACCCATGCACCCTTCATGAAAACTTCTGTCAGGATGCCAGTGACCTTCAGATTGTCAAACCCATGGTCACTTTTTATTCCTTATACTTTTTTAAATGTTTGTTTATTGAGAGCGAGAGCAGGCATGTGCAAATGTGTGAGAGCCAGGGAGGGAGGGCAGGGGAGGGAGAGAGAGAGAGAGAGAGAGAGAGAGAGAGAGAGAGAGAATGCCAAACAGGCTCCATTCACAGTGTCTATACAGAGCAGTGGGGCTCAATCCCATGAACCATGAGATCATGACCTGAGCTGAAATAAAAAGTAGGATACTTAATCGATTGAACAACCTAAGTGCCCCTTCTTATGCCATTTTATATGAGACAGTGGATCACTCTTTACTTTCTTTGCTTGGCTTCCAAGACATTGAGTTCTCCTGGTTCTTCTACCTCATTGGCTGCTGCTTTTCAGTATCTTTTGCTGGTTCCTCTTCTTCCCAAAGTCTAAACATTGAGGACCTCTCTTCCATCTACTTTCACTTCCTAGGAGATATCAACTAGTCCCATGGCTTTAAGTGTCATCAGTACCCCAATGACTCCCAAGTAAGGATGTTCAGCCAGGCTTTTCACCACATTCCAGATTTACATTTCTACTTGGATGCCAGGACATACTAATAGCTCAATGTTTGCAACATATTTAGAATCCAGTCACTTCTCACTATTTCCACTTTTTTTTTGAGAGAGAGAGAGAGCATGCGTGTATGTACATACATGTGAGCTGGGAGGTGGGGGGTGGAGTGTGGAGGGACAGAAGGAGAGGGTAAGAGAGAATCTTAAGCAAGCTCCACACCCAGCACGGAGCTCTGTCTCGGGACCATAAGATCATGACCTGAGTCAAAATCAAGAGTCGGAGGCTTAACCACAACCGAGCCACCAGGAACCCCCTCACTACTTCCACTTCTAACACTTTGGTCCAAGCCTTGTCATCCCTTGCCAGGAGTTTTGCAGCACTTTCCTCTCTGCTCTACCATCTCCACCCCAGTGTCTTCTCAACATTGCAGCCAGAGTGATCCTTTTAAATCATAGTTCAAATCGTATCACCTCTGTCGCATTTCTCTAATGTCTCCTCATATTACTCAGAATAAAAGCCAAAGTCTTATATAAACTTCAATATCCTCCCCAGTCTTTCAGCCTCATCTCCTAACATCCTACCCTCCTTCACTACACTCCAGCCTTTCTAGCCTATTGTTCTTCTTCAACCACAACCTCTGCATAGTAATCTTCCCCCCAAGATATCCACAGGATATTCACCTTCTCAGAGGGTATTTCCATAGTTCACCATATATAGAGAATTTCCTCCCCTCCATTACTTTGTAGTCTACCTTGCTTTGCTTTATATTTATGTATTTATATACATATATATTTTATAGATGTATTTATTAAGTATTTATATACATAAATTATGTATCTGTCTCCCTCAACTAGAATGTAAACTCAACAAGGGCAAGGATTATTGTCATGTGTCTGCTAATACACCTCTAGCACCTAAAACAGTTCTTGACACTCAATAATTTGTCGCCTAAATGAATTAATTGGCCAGTCCCTTCTTTCTTCTGTGATCTCAGCTACTCTCCCCAGTTCTCTACATTTCTGACTGTTTATCAGTGCCTTTCATGGGCTTGTTTCCTTCTGCTCTTAGGGGCTGGTTTTTAAGGGCTTTTCCAAGTACATTTTCCCCTTTCCTTTCATACATTCACTGTGAATGATTTTCTCCCTTCCCATAACTTAAACTACCATCAAATCTTTATTTTCAGTTTACCCTCCCTCTTGGGCTCCAATCCTGTATTTCAGCTGTTTGTTAAATAGTTTTACGTGGATACACCATAGGCACCACACACTCAAGCTGGTCATATTGAACTCCTGTAGTCTCTTCATTCCATTCCTCTACCCTGACTCTTTCTCCTGCTTTGTTCCATGTGTCAAGTTTAAAACAACCCACTGGATTGTCTGAGGCAGTTGTGAGAAGATGCAGTGCTAATGAGCTCCATCTCTAGAATCAGGACTGGGTTTGAATCCAGGACTACTACTATTTAGCTATGTGACTTTGGTTAGATTCTCCTACAATCCTGTTTCCTTATCTGTAGAACAGGGAGAATAATAGCACTTAACTTTGTCACATTGTTGTGAAGTCGGTCAATGCTTGTTGAGAATTTACACAGTTCCTGGCACATATTAAGCATGAAATAAATATTATATTTTATATTATTAGATTCATATCTCTTTCTCACCTAATTATAGTAAAATATTCCCTGAGCAACTACTCTGTGTGTACCTTGTGTTACACATACTTAAGTTAAGTTGGGTGCCTACTAGATCCATAGATCTGTAGGTCTTCACAATAACCTACAAGGAGCTTCATTTCCATTTTACAGAAGAGGAAACTGAGACTTAATTGGATAACTTTCAGGATCTCACAGCCAGTAAATGGCAGAGCCTGGATTCTACTCCAGGATTTCAGGGTACACAGAAGTTTTTCTTCAGTTGCTTACTACATTGCATCAGTTCTGTTCACTCACATATTTATCAAGAATTTATTGCATACCAGTAGTATAATGTGTGAGCATGAAGACGGCAGCCAGATTGTCAGGGCCCAATTCTCAGATCTTTGTCTTTACTGTCTTACCTTGGGCGATTTAGTTAATTTCTCTAAGCCTTGTTTTCCTTGTCTGTATTGGAATAATAATAGTACTTACCTTATAGGGTTCTTATAAAGATGTAAATGCTTAGAACAGTATCTGACTGGAAGGAGGTGTGTAGAAGTTGTGAGAACATAAAAGAGGTGAAACCTTTCAGGTTGGCTGATTAGAAATGTAAGGAGACTCTTACTTAAATACTGAAAACAAACTGAGGCTTGGTAAGGGGGTAGGGAGAGGGGGAAATGGCTGATGGGCATTGAGGAGGGTACTTGTTGGGATGAGCACTGGGTGTTGTATGGAAACCAATTTGACAATAAACTATATTAAAAAGAAAAAAAATGTAAGGAGAGACTTCTAAAAGTGACCCTTGAACTGAGTCTTTAAAAACAAGAGAGTGAGGGAAGGGTTTTTCAGGCAGGAGAATAATATATATAAACACAGAGAGGCAGGAGAGAACATGGTGTTTTCCAAGTTCTCAGTGCACGGCTATCAGGCCATTTTATGTGAGAAGGCTTTGGTCTGAAACTAAGGAAGGACATCTCGATGAATGGCTATTACTCTTCAAAGAATCTTGCTGTACAACAGGTCTCTTTTTACCAGATTTATTTCCTTGATGGCATGACTGTGTACCTATTTATTTATTTATTTATTTTAATGTTTATTTATTTTTGAGATAGAGCATGCACGCCCGGGGTGGAGGGGGCCAGAGAGAGGAAAACAGGATCCAAAACAGTCTCTATGCTGAGAGTGGAGAGCCCAGTGCAGGGCTCGAACTCACCAACCTGTGAGATTATGACCTCAGCCAAAGTAAGACCCTTAACTGACTGAACCATCCAGGTACCCATACCTATTTATTTTTTAATCCCCAGTTTCTGTAGTGCTGGTTGGCATATGGTAGACACCCCAATTTACCAAATCTTTGACATGACTGAAGCTTAGGGTACATATGAGGACATGGCTAGATATTAATAAATATGAGCTTTGGTGCCTTTAAAGGCATTATTTAGACAGAAAAGAGTATTTGAATGTTTACTTTGATTTTAAAAATTAATATTTATTTTATTAAAGTTACAAATATTAAAAATCCAGTTTTTCTTGAGCATTTAAGTTTCGTTTATAAATGTTCTAGGTGCGCCTGGGTGGCTCAGTCAGTTAAGTGTCCAACTTCCGCTCAGGTCATGATCTCCCAGTTCCTGAGTTTGAGCCCCACCTCAGGCTCTGTGCCGATAGCTCAGAGCCTAGAGCCTACTTCAGATTCTGTGTCTCTGCCCCTCCCCTGCTTGTACACTGTCTCTCTCTAAAATATAAATAATAAGCATCAAAAAAATTGTTTTAAAATAAATGTTATTCTAAATCAGATTATTAGATTACATATCCTCAATAAGATTATCTCATTCTAAAGGGTTTTTTTTTTAATGCTTATTTATTTTTGAGAGAGCACAAGTTAGGGAAGGGGCAGAGAGAGGGGGACAGAAAATCCAAAGTGGGTCTGTGCTGACAGGCAGAAGCAACTGATGTGGGGCTGGAACTCATTAACCACGAGATCATGACCTGAGCTGTAGTCGGACATTCAGCTGACTGAACTACCCAGGTGCCCTCATTCTAAACTTTTAATCTTGGTGTAGGCTAGCAAATTTAAATAATAATGTTATGTTTTTGTTCTATTTATAAATTTAAACTCATTTAATTATAAATTTAATATATTTAATTTCTTTCAGTACCTCAATTGTCTTAATAAGAAACCTTCCCACTTTCTTTTTTTTATGTTTATTTATTTTTGAGAGAGAGAGCATGAGAGGGAGAGGGGCAGAGAGAGAGGGAGACACAGAATCTGAAGCAGAGTCCTGGCTCCAGGTTGTCGGCACAGAGCCTGATGCGGGGCTTGAACTCATGAACCGTGAGATCATGACCTGAGCTGAAGTCAGACGCTTAACAACTGAGCCACCCAGGTGCCCCCAAACCTTCCCACTTTCTTAAATCTTATAAATACCATAAGTTAAACTAATAAATACAATGAACCTCAGATTCCGTTAAATGTCCTAAATCTCTGTATAAACTTAGTAAGATTTTGACTTAAAATTATAAGCCATAATCAATTTCACATTTTAAGCTAGACTGACAAAACTGATCTGTTACTCTAATAAGCCAAATTCTCTTAAATGTAGAAATGCATAAAATACCAAATAGTCTCAGTAATTCTAGTCTTTTTACGGTCTTGAACATGTCCTACCTTCGTTTCTTACCTTCTCAACATTGTGAGTTATTCACCCAACGAAGCACCAACTTTATCTCATGCAATTTTTGGAGTTCCTTTCTATTGTACTTTTTAGAGTTGTCTTCTCAGCTTGCTAAGATGTTATATGATCGGAGGACACTGGCTGGGCCCCAGGGACTCCTTGAGAGTCTGGACTTCGGATTCTGGACTGGTTCTCCTTCTACCTCTCTGGCCCCTCTTCCTCAGTCACTTTGGCTCGATCCTTCACATCTCCCATGTGATGATGGACCTGTTCTCCATCTGTATTATCTCCCTTGACCTCACCCATTCTCTTGTCTTTAAATAGCATCTATATGCTGATGACTCCCAAGTTTCTATCTTTAGCCTACTCTCTCCTCTGAATTCCTTTATCCAGTTGCCTACTCATCATACCCACTCAGATGCCTCATAGGCATCTTAATATGTTCAAAACTGAGTTCTTCTTCCCCACACAACCCAGTGTCTTCCAGTTCCCCCATCTCAGTTAATGGTATCTCCATTTCTGGTTGCCCTGTTAAAAATCTGTGTCCTCCTTGACTCCACATTGACTCATCAGCAAATCCTGTTGGCCCTGCCCTTAAAATATACCCTGAATTATCCTCCTTCATACTACTTATATCATTCCTATGTTGATCCAAGCTATTATTTCTTAATCTGCATTATTCCAATGGCCTCCTAGTCTCCCTGCTTCCGCCCATGTCCAGACAAGCTACTCTCAAACCAGTGATTTGTTAACACATGAATCAGATTATCATTGTCCCAGCTCCCATCTCACTCAAAGAAAAAGCCAGAGTCTTTTTGGTGGACTACAAGTCCCACCATGATTCTGCCCCCCTCCATTTTGACATCATCTTCTTCTACTCTCCCCTCCACTCACTCTGTACCAACTACTTTGCCTTTGTTGGTCTTCCTCCAGCTCATCCAGCTGACTCCTAGCTCAGGGCCTTTGTTCTTACTCTTTTCTCTGCCTGGGGTTCACTTTTCCCAGATAGCTGTATGGCTCATTCTCTCACTTCCTGCAAGCCTCTAGTCAAAATCACTTCGGCAAGACCGTCCCTGTACACTTATTTATTTTTAATTTTTAATTTAAATTCTATTTAGTTGGGCACCTGGGTGGCTTAGTAATTAAGCATCTACCTTCAGCTCATAATCTCATGGTTTGTGAGTTCGAGCCCCACATCAGGTGAGCATGAGCCCCGCTTTGGGTAAACCTCGAGCCCTTACTTTGGATGAGCCCTGCTTCTCTCTCTCTCTCTCTCCCTCTATCTCTCTGTTCTGTCTCAAAATTAAATTAAAGTAAAGTAAAGTAAATCCATTTAGTTAACATACAGTGCAATATTCATTTCAGGTGTACAATATAGCAAGCAAATCAACACTTTCAATCAAGACTTGGCCATCACAAGTGCACTCCCTGTCACCCCAGCCCCCTCCCTTTCAGTAACCCTCAGTTTGTTCTCTGTGGTTAAGTTTGTTTCTTGGTTTGCTTCCTTTTTTTTTTCCTGCATTTACTCCTTTGTTTTGTTTCTTTTTAAGTTTTAATTTAAATACTGTTCAGTTAGCATACAGTGTGGTGTTAATCAGCACCTCCATACATCATCACAACAAGCCTGTACACTTATTGAAGTTGCAGCCACCACCTTTCATAAACTCCCTCCACACTCCGTCTCTGGTTGACGTTTTTCCTTGGTACTTATCCCCTCCTTATGTTTATTTCACTTATTAGTCTTGTTTACTGTCTCCTCTCACCAAGGGATATACATTCCATGGAACCTGTTTTGTTCACTGCTGTATCTTCAGAATCTAAAAGAGTGCTCAATAAATATGTGCTAAATGTCTGAGTAAAAGAACATAACTGCAGTCTCATAATGAATGGAGCAAGTACCCACACAACTTAGATATGAATTGTGTCATTCTCTCCTTCTTTGCCTTCGCAGAGATTTTTGCAACCACCTACATGATAGAATTATTTTATTGTATTTTTTATTTCTTTAGCTCTTTTGTAGGAAAACTGTAGGTTTTTTAATCTTACAGAGCTTTGTGTTTTTTCATGGATATTTTTTATCACATCTCATGGAAATACACAACTCTTACAGATTTTTTAAAATAGTATCTCATTAAATTTTAGATCTCTCTGTTTTAAGTTTATTTATTTATTTTGAGAGAGAGAAGGAATGCAAGTGGGGGGGGGCAGAGAGAAAGAGAGAGAGAGAGAGAGAGAGAGAGAGAGAGAGAGAGAATCCCAAGCAGGCTCCACACTGTCAGTGCAGACCCCAATGTTGGGCTCAAACTCACAAACCTTGAGATCAGGCACCCCTAAATTCTAGATCTCTTAAGGCTTTCTTCAATTATTTGGTCACAACTCAGAACTAGATGAGAATGGGAACACTCAGGAGCTAGATTATAAAGGATCTTTTATCTATAGTAAAGAGATTATATTTTATCCTGAAAAGATGGGACCTATTGAAAGGTTGCAAAGAGAGTGACATGGTCAGATTTGCATGTTAGGTAAGTTCATTCTGGAGGTGAACTGGAAAATGGATTTGATAAGATGAAGCTAAAAGCAGGAAGACCAGGCAAGAGTGTATGAAAACAGTCCAGATGAAAGGTGTAGAGAGCCTGCACCATTAGTTCCAAACCAGGTATTTTCAATTCCAGCCTTTCTCCTGAGCTCCAGCCCTATATATTCAACTGCTGTTTAAATCTCCACTTGGAGGCCTAATAGGCATCTTATATTAACATATTTAAAACAGAGCATTTGGTTTCTCTTCTAATGTGTTCCTCTCTTAGTCTTTCCCATTTCGGTTAATAATACCACCATGCATCAAATTGTTCTCATAAAAATTAGGAGTCATTTTGATATCTCTCTCCCTACCATTTACCTGTGCAAAACTAGACACATCAGATCCTCTTCCAAATTATTTTGGCTCATCTTCCAAACTATAGCCTGAACCCTTCCACTTTTCACCATTGATAACATTACCCACCACTCTAGTCTAGGCCAAGCCACATCCATCTCTAGACCATTCTAATGCTCTCTTAACTGGTTCTCCCACTCTTACCTCCTCTCAACCCTCTGCAATAACCCCGTTTCCAAACAGCAGCTGAAGTCATTATCTTTTTTTTTTGAGAGAGAGAGAGAGCACATAACAGGGGAGGGGGGGAGGGGGGTGTATAAAGGATCTGAGGCAGGCTCCACATTGACAGCCGAGAGCCTGATGTGGGCTCACGCCTACGAACAGTGAGGTTATGAGCTGAGCTGAACTTAACTGTTATCTGACTGAGCCACCCAAGCACCCCTGAAGTCATCTTAAGACATAATCCCCTGCTCTCAATGTCCAGTGGCTTTCCATCACACTCAAACTAAAACCAGAATCCTGGGGGCACCTGGGTGGCTCAGTTGGTTGAACGTTGGACTCTTGATTTCAGCTCAGATCATGATCCCTGGATTGTGGGATCAAGCCGTGCTTTGAGCTCCTCGCTGAGTATGGAGCATTCTTGGTATTCTCCCTCTCTGTCTCTGTCTCTGTCTCTCTCCTCTGCCCACATGCTCTCTCTTTCTCTCTAAAATTAAAAAAAAAAAATCTTGCCTACCTAGCTGATCTCGTCTCATACCACTTTTCTCCTAACCTCCATTCTATACTTTCTTTCCATGCCTTAAAGCATAACATCAGGGCCACTCCCACCTTTTCTTGAGCCATTCCCTCTTTCTAGAACTCTTCCCCTAGCTCTTTATATGCCAACTCCTTTTTATCATTCAGGTATCAATTCAAATGTCACTTCATTAGAAAAGACTTATCTGACTTTATAAGCAAAAGCACCCACCCTGTGAAAGATCCTCTCCATTAAACTACCCTGTCTTGTTTGCTTTATGCAATGACCACAAATTGAAGGTATGCTTACCATTTCATTGTTTATTATTCGTCTCTCCCCATGGAATGGAAGCTCTATAAGAGCATGGCTTTTTCTGTCTGGATCTACAAATACACTGCAGAGTCCGCATCCACAGTAGACATAATAGATGCTCAGTAAATCTATTCAATGGTGGATAACAGAATGGACCTCAATTTAAGCTGCCACCTTGGAGAGAGGGAGGAAGAGACTGATAGAGACTTTAAAGAGCTATGAGTTCCACAAAGGCAGTGTTCAGTTCACTGGTGACTCCCAAGCACCAGGCCTTCTATTCTTGACACATAGATGATTAAATATTTATTTCATGAACAAATAAAATTGCTGAGTTTCAGTGACCCCTTTGGTCAGGAAAAGAAGATAAGGAGGAATTAAAGATGACCTCGAGTTTCTGGCTTAGGCCAGGTATAGGTAATAGAACTGGAACTGAAGCGTCAGTCTGTCTCACTGCATCTTCTCTCTGTGTGCCGCCCAGATGGCTGATTCTGATCCTGGAGAAAGAAGCTATGACAACATGCTGAAAATGCTGTCAGACCTGAATAAAGACTTGGAAAATTTACTAGAAGAGATGGAGAAAATCTCAGGTACAGTGTTTTCCCAGGCAGGTGTCTTCCCCATTACTTCCAATAGCTCAAATTCTTCCTACGCGGCTGAGCTCAATCAAGTGCTTTAACAGGCCTTCCTTGACCACCTCTCAGCTTCTATACCATGTAACTGCTGTGCCACAAAATTTGACACTAACACTAAATATTGCCTTGAATTATTTTCTGATTATTGTCTGTGTGTTTTCATGTTACTTCTTCAACTGGATTATTATCCTCCTGTGGGCAGAAATAGTTATTTCTTTTTTTGTAACTGGGCACAGTACCAGACCCAAGCTCAAGTATGCAGCAAATGACAAACAATGTTAATATAACACCTGCAAACAGAATTGGAACGTTCTTCCTGTGAGTCATTTAAATAGAAAGAGTTCAGAGTGATAGCGCTAAGGCTGATGAGGTGCTGAAATGGGAGGTACCATTAGTTCAGTGGAATAAAGTTCAGTGGAATAGAGTTGAATAAATTCCTCCATTTTTGGGAAAGAATGTTAGTCTTTTAGTCCACATGTTTCCACTGAGTGATAATCAGCAGTGGTAGAGATATCATAATTCTTTGTTTTTTTAAGACTTTATTTTTGGGGCACCTGAGTGGCTCAGTCAGTTAAGCATCCAACTCTTGGGTTTGGCTCAGAACATGATCTCACAGTTCATTAGATCAAGTCCCCAGTCAGACTCTGCACTGACAGTGTGGAACCTGCTTGAGATTCTCTCTCTACCTCTCTCTGCCCCTCCCAGGTGCTTGTTTTCTCTCTCTCTCTCAAAATAAAGAAATAAACTTTCTAAAAAAAAGCTTGGGGCACCTGGGTGGCTCAGTCAGTTGAGTGTCCAGCTTCATCTCGGGTCATGATCTCAAGGTTCGTGGGTTCGAGCCCCGCATCAGGCTCTCTGCTGACAGCTCAGAGCCTGGAGCCTGTCTTTGGATTCTGTGTCTCCCTCTCTCTCTGACCTTCCCCTGCTCATGCTGTCTCTCTCTCAAAAATAAATAAAACATTTTAAAATGTTTTTTAAAAAGGCTTTATTTTTAAGTAATCTCTATACCCAGTGTGGGGCTTGAACTCACAACCCTGAGATCAAGAGTCATGTGGCCTACTGACTGAGTCAGCCAGGTGCACCCCATTATAATTTATTTAATTACTCAGAATATGTATAATTTAATATTCAGAATATTTTACCAATTCAGAATATGTATAATTCTTTAATTTGTAAGCTGTTTTATTAGAGAAAATAATGATGTAAGACAAAGTTTAGAAAGTGTGCCTACTTTACTCAAAATGAGAAACAAACTATTTTTAAGGACATTTTTAGTGTACAAAGAATCTCCATTTATTACAACAGGCTTTCGAAAATTTCTACTTACAAATGTTTGCAATTTTTTTGGCTATGTACTTGAGTCTTTTATATTTTGTAAACTGCCTTTTAAAAACATTCTAGGGGGCACCTGGTTGGCTCAGTGAGTTCAGTGTCCAACTCCTGATTTCGGCCCAGGTCATGACCTCACAGTTCATGGGTTCAAGCCCCACTTGGGGTTCTCTCCCTCTCTCTGCACCTCCTCTGCTCATGCTCTGTCTCACTTTCCTTATCTCTCTCAAAATAAATAAACTTTAAAAATAAATAAATAAGTTCTATAATTTATTTTCTACCAAAAGTTATATAATTCCTTCAATCTAATAAAATATTCTCCTATCTAACAGTATTCACTTAGCACTTACTATGTGCTATTGTAGGGTTAGGATTGAATAGAGATGCCCCTTCATTAAAAGAAGAAAGTAGGGGGGCAGAAACAGACATCAAGATGACTAATTAGAATTTATATAAATTAAAAAGCATTTTGAGGCACCTGGGTGGCTCAGTCAGTTAAGTGTCCGACTTCAGCTCAGGTCATGATCTCGCGGTTCGTGAGTTCGAACCCTGTGTCAGGCTCTGTGCTGACAGCTAGCTCAGAGCCTGGAGCCTGTCTTCAGATTCTGTATGTCTCTCTCTCTCTCTGACCCTCCCCTGCTCACACTGTCTCTCTCTCTCACACACACACACACACACAAATAAATAAAACATTAAAAATTAAAAACCTTTAATTTTATATTAAAACTATCATCTAGCAAATGCTGATAATGGTGTGCATCAGGTACTGGGAGGGAGCAGAGAAGAAATCGAGGCTGACCGCCTGGGGAGGCAGGTGAGGCTCTGAGCAGAGAAGGAATTCCGATTGGACAGATGAGGTAGGGATCCCGGAGGTAGAGAGGAGGGGCGGTCCCATAGAGAAGACACTTAAAGGTGTGTGTGCTGGTGAGGGAAGGCTGGGCACGGAGAGCAAGATGGGCCGTGCGAGTCCAAGAGCGCAGGCCACGGAAGAGGCTGAAAAGGTGAGGAGAAGGGTCTTCAGTATCAACCGAAGGAGTTTGACCTTTCTTTTCTTTCCTTTTGTTTCTTTTCTTATTCAGAAAATAGCCATTTGGGATTTCAAGGAAGACACTTGTGTTTTAGAAAGATACCTCTAGTGACCAAGGAGGGACGGATTGCAGAGGGTGACTAGTGGAAGGATCAATTATGAAGTTTTGCAAAAAGAAAAGCTAAAAAGGAACTAGCCTTAACTTTGTCTTGGCACTGAGAACAAGAAGGAAATAGCAGATTTCTGTGCTAGAATCGTTTGATTTGTAAGAGTTCTGTATGTATTAAGACTATAAAGTGTGGGGTACCTGGGCGGCTCCGACTTCGGCTCAGGTCATGATCTCTCAGGTTTGTGAGTTCAAGCCCCACTTTGGCTGACTGCTGTCAGCCTGGGGCCCACTTTTGAATCCTCTGACCCCCTCTGACTCTCTCTGTTCCTCCCTTGCTTGCGGATGCTCTCTCTCTCCCAAAATAAATAAATAAACTTAAAAAAAAAGATGTAAAAAAGAAAAATGTTTCCCTAATCTGAGATTAGTGAAATAGTTACTTATATTTTCTCCTACTTTTCTTTGTGTTCCTTTTTAAAAAAATTTTTTAAGTTGATTTATTCATTTTGAGAGAGACAGTGACTGTGATTGGGGGAGGGGCAGAGAGTGAGGGAGAGAGGGAGAAAGAGAAAAAAATCCCACGGAGGCAGGCTCCACGCTGCCAGCACAGAGCCCAACGCAGGGCTTGAACCTAAAAACCATGAGATCATGACCTGAGCCGAAACCAAGAGTCAGACCGACTGAGCCACCCAGGCCCCCCTCTTTGTGTCCCTTTTTAACACTCACTTCTAAACCACTTGGTGTGCCAAAGGAACCAGGCAGTGTATTGCATTTTTATTTAGATCCACTAGAGACTCTTTTTTCGGCAAATAATCCAATAATAATTAAGGTAGTAGCTAAGTAAGTTATCAAGTAATAATAGTTAAGTCAGTTAATGTTGCTAAGGTTAATAGTGTTATTAAAAATACTCTCAAGACTTATTATGAAACTATATAGTTATTACAGTGTCGTATTGGCTTAGGAATAGACAAGTTGAGCAACAGAATGCAACAGAGAACCCAGAAACACACACACACACACACACACTCACACTCAACTCACACATTCACACACACAGATATGTGTACACATAACATACACACTCTCATACACACTCACATAAACACACAAACACACTCATATATACACATGTACACACATAACATGCTCATACATACAAACATGCACACATGTGTATACACATACACACTCACAAGAGGTTTTATATATAACAAGTGAAATGACAGATAAGTGGAGGAAAGAATAAACCATTAATTTTTTAAAGAAGGAATTATTTAATAAGCTGGAGAAATTGGTTACCAATAAGAATAAAAATTAAAAGTGGATCCCTACCCACACATACACACAATAACTTCAGAATAATGAGGGCTTAAGTGTCAAAAATGTTTAAAACTTGGAAAGAAAATAGGGGACAATATCTTGTGACTTTGGGGATGGAACAGAATTTTCTAAACAAGAGACAAAAATGCTAAACACAGAATAAAAGATTGATAAGTTGAACTACATTAACGTTAAGAACTTCTATTCATCAAAAGGTAATTTAAATGTCACCTTCTTGGGGCACCTGGGCGGCTCGGTTGAGCATGACTTTGGCAAAGGTCATGGTCTTGAAGTTTGTGGATTCCATCCCCATGTTGGGCTTTGTGCTGACAGCCCAGAGCCTGCTTTAGATTCTCTGTCTCCCTCGCTCTCCAGAGGCCCCTCCCCCATGCACTCTCTCTCAAAAATAAACAAACATTGAAGTTTTTTAAAATAAACAAATATACAAATAAAAATAAATGTCACCTTCTCAGTACTGTGTTTCCCAACCACTCTTCTTGAAATTGCAAATCCTGGGGCTCCTGGGTGGCGTCCGACTTCAGCTCAGGTCATGATCTCACGGTCTGAGGGTTTGAGCCCCACTACAGGCTCTGTGCTGACGCTCGGAGCCGGCTTCGAATTGTGTCTCCCTCTCTCTCTGCCCCTCCCCTTCTCACGCTCTGTTTCTCTCTCCATCTCTCAAAAATAAATAAACTTTAAAAAAGAGTTGCAAATCCTTTTTCCTTGGCACTCTCAACGCTTCTTCACGGAATGATTTTTCTCCACAGCACTTATTACTCTTAGACCCTAAATTACCAACCATCGTTTTCACTTGCCCATTTCCATCCTGGTAACCCTAGGAATGTAACTTGATAAACCTGTTTCTTAAGATTCTGTTAGAACAGTCCCACCTGGAAAAGGCGAAGTCAACAGGTGAAAGTCGTCCAGTCACCGCGGCGAGGTATGTAATTAGCTACCAAAGGCTGCAAGGCGGTGATCGGTTACTCTGGCTGCTGTAAACCCGGAGCTTCCGCTCGGCGGGGGGGGGCGCTCTTCGGAGGAGTTACACCGAATAGTCAACTGCGGTTGTGTTCGCGGGTTCCATTCTCAGTGACCCGCTTTGGGAAATAGGGTCCAACAATTACTTTATTTTTTTTCATTTTTTAACGTTTTTATTCATCTTTTGAGAGACAAAGAGAGACAGAGCACAAGTGGGGGAGGGGCAGAGAGAGAGACACACACAGAATCCGAACCAGGCTCCAGGCTCTGAGCTGTCAGCACCAAGCGGGGCTCAAACCCATGAACCTCGAGATCATGACCTGAGCCGAAGTCTGCCGCTTAACTGACTGAGCCACCCAAGTGCCCCGGCACTTAGTACTTTCTAACATACTATGTAAGTTTACTTATTGTCATTTTCTTAATGTTTATTTATTTTGAGAGAGAGAGAGCACATGTGCACAAATGTGAAAGTAGAAGGGCAGAGAGAGAGGGAGAGAGAGAATCCCAGTTCCACGTTGTCAGTCCAGAGCCCGACTGGGGGCTCAATCTCACGAACTGTAAGATCATGATCTGAGCTGATCAAGAGTTGGAAGTTTAACCAACTGAGTTGCCCGAGCCCCCCTACTTACGATTTGTGATGCATTTTAAGAGAGCTGTCCCATAAGCTTCTTGACCTGGGCCTTTGCTAGCGTGGTGCCGCCAGGGAGCTAGGTGTTGGGATGTGACAGGTTCCCATGGACCCTACTTAAATGTCGAAATGAGGAAAGTGTAGTCTGTTTTTAATTTGTAGTTGATAAGGGATAATACCCTCTCTACCATAGTGGGTCCTTCATTTGCTGTTTTCTGATTACTGTTGGTTTGTTTTTCTTTAAAGTTCTCTGGCAGAGAGCTGGCCTACTTTTCCGCTCGCCGCGTGTCAGCATCACTAACCCACATGGCAGTCTTCCCTGATTTGTTTACATGGTTTTATTTCCATTTCTTTTTTTGTATGTCACTTATGTATAAGGTTTCTGCTTTCTTTTTTTATTCTTTTTAAGATTATTTATTTATTTTGAGAGAGAGGGAGTGGGCGAGGGGCAGAGAGAGAGGGAAAAATTCTCAAGCATGTCAGCTTGGCTTGAACTCACCAACCATGAGATTATGACTGAGCTGAAACCAAGAGTCAGATGCTTAACCAACTGAGCCACCCAGGTGCCCCCTTACATCTTAAATTAAAAAAAAAAATTTTTAGGTGAGGGGCATCTGGGTGGTTCAGTCAGTTGACTGACCAGCTCTTGATTTCAACTCAGCTCATGATCCCAGGGTTGTGGGGTTGAGCCCCATGTTGGGCTCCATGCTGAATGTGGAGCCTGCTTAAGATTCTCCTCTCTCTCTTTCTCTCTCTCTCTCTCTCTGTCTGTCTTTTGACCCTCTCCCTGACTCACTCTCTTTTAGAGAAAAGTTTAAATGTAAACAGAAAAGATAGAAACATCTGAATAGAAACATCTCCAATTTAAATAGAAAAGTTTAGGTGAGGGGCACCTGCGTGGCTTAGTTGGTTAAGCATCCAACCCTTGGTTAAGGCTCAAGTCATGATCTAACAGTTTTCTGAGTTTGACCCCTGCATCAGGCTCTATGCTGACAGTGCAGAGCCTGCTTGGGATTCTCTCTCTTTCCCTCTCTCCCATTCACACTGTCCCTGTCTCTCTCAAAAATAAATAGACTTAAAAAAAAACTTAGGTGAAATCCACATACCGTATAATTAACCATTTTAAAGTATACATTCAGTGGCATCTAATATATTCACAGTGTCATACAGCCACCAAATCTATCCAGTTCAAAATATTTTCATCATTCAAAAATGACCCAATGTGGAGCACCTCGGTGGCTCAGTCTGTTAAGTCTCTGACTCTTGGCTTGAGGTCAGGTCATGCTCTCAATTTTCATGAATTCAAGCCCCGAATCAGGCTTTGTGCTGAGCGCATGCGGGTTGCTTGGGGTCCTCTCTCTCCCTCCTTCTCTGCCCCTCCCACATGGGGGCTAGCTCGCTCGCGTACTCTCTCTCTCTCTCTCTCTCTCTTGCTCTCTCTCTCAAAATAAATAAGTAAACTTTTAGAAAAAAAGACTCTTTGCACCCTAAGCAGTCACCCCCACACTCCTCTAGCCTCAGCTCTTGGCAACCACCAATCTGTTTGCAGTCTCCATGGATTTACCCATTCTGGATATTTCATATAAATGAATCATATAATATGTGAATACAATTTGTTTCTGGCTTCTTTTACTTAGCATAACATTTTCAAGGTTTATCAATATTATAAAATATATTAGTACTTTATTCCCCTGTATGGTTGAATAAGTATTCCATTGTATGGATATGTCATATTTCCTTTATTCGTTCTTTGATATTTGGGTTGTGTAGACCTTTTAGCTGTTGTGACTAGCACTACTATGAACATCTGTATGCAAGTATGTGTTCGAGTACCTGTTGTCAATTGTTTGGAAAATTACCTAGAAGTGGAATTTATGTCTAGCTTTCTGAAGAAGGTCAAACTGTTCTACACAACTATATGATATGCTTTTCACAGAATATACCTATAGGAAAATTTTTTCTTAGGATAAAAGTGTCTAATTTTTAAAAATTTTTTCAAATGTTTACTTATTTTTGAGAGAGAGAGAGAAAGAGCACAAGCTAGGGAGGGACAGAGAGAGAGAGACACACAGAATCTGAAACAGGCTCCAGGCTCTGAGCTGTCAGCACAAAGCCCAATGCAGGACTTGAACCCACAAAGCGCAAGATCATGACCTGAGCCAAAGACGGACTCTTAACGGACTGAGCCACCATGGCACCCCTGTTTTTTTTTATGTTTATTTATTTATGTGAGAGAGAGAGAGAGAGCAAGCGTGTGAGAGAGAGCAGGGGAGAGGCTGAGGGAGCGGGAGACACAGAATTGAAGCAGGCTCCACTCTGACAGCAGTGAGCCCGATGTGGGGCTCGAACTCAGGAACTGTGAGGTCATGACCTGAGCCTCAGTTGGATGCTCAACTGACTGAGCCACCCAAGTGTCTTTCATGGGATTGTTTTTATTTTATGGTCACCAAGTCTCAAATCTGAGCATGTTTCCTCTGCTTTGGCCTTAGGAAATTCAGAACTAGAATTCCAACTGCTGTGTGGAACCATATGAGACTCATTTCTACAAGCTCTTTTCTCCTTCTGAATTTTTATTTCTTGCCTACTCTCTTTGCCCTGAATATCTCTATTTATTCTATGGTAAGGGTTTCTCCTGTCTTGAACACCAGAATCTGTGCTAGGCATTTTACCTATATGATCCATTTAATCCTACCAGGCTGTGAGAGTGAGATGTTGTCTGTCCTTTACAAATGAGATTGTAGTAGATTCAAGTCACTTGTTTCTGGTCACACAGGTAGCAAGTAGAGAGAGCCAGAAAGCAAACTGCTGACTCCCGGGTGCATGGTGCACCTGCTGTCCAGGCGGTCTGTAAGGGCAGTCTCCTAGGCGCCATTCCCAAGCTGCTTGCTAGACAAGACCCTCTTTAAGTTGTGGGATGGGCCAGTGACCTGCATTTTAAAAGGTGTCCCGGGTGACTCTCCTGCATCCAAAAGTCCAAGAATTCCTATGCAGACTATATAACTCTATGCGCTCTGTTAAGATACTGCACATTGCTTTTCCAACAATTTTTCCCTAACCAAACATGTTACTTTCTGTGAAACATCAAGTCTGCCATGCTGCTGACCTTGGTTGTATGTATTTATTCATGTGTTACTGTTATTATTTATTCGCCTATCTCCTCTTTGGCTCATTCTCTTGAGGACACAGTTCTCCAAAGTGTCCCGTATGTCTTAGCCCAGCAAAGAGCAGTTTTAAGGGGGAGATCTATGTACTGTGGTTGGCCATCACGCAGAAGGGAGATGGCCTTTCTTCTTTGTAATTACAGAGGGTAGAGCCATACCAGTGTGGTGGGTGCTGCAGAGGTGAGCTTTCTGCACACTTGCACTGAATTTGTACAAGAAGCCTGTGTTCACCTAAGGCCCAGGGGATACTGCCCTTGAGTTGCTCTCGATGGGAAACAGCAATAAACTCAGTACAGTGGGGGGCCACAAAGGACACGTACCATGGGATGCAGCAGACCTTCCCACAGGGAGGGGTCCCGGTACTGGCCTTAATGGCAGCATAAAGGTACCCAGATAGAAGTAGGCAGCCCCTCCCCCCCCCACCACTGTGCATATGGTAGCATGAGCTCGGGGCCTTGAGGAGTAGGAATAACCAGTCCTACTTGGGCATGTGTGCGTGGACAGGGGTTATGACCCCTCAGGGTTCACCCTGCAACCACTGGCTGTAAACTGCAGCTAGGTAAGGACCTGAGTTTGCTCTAATTTGTCCTAATATTTTATATCAGACTGGCCTCTAGTCTTAGCATCATGGGCTGATGTATCTCTCCTGCGCGAGATCAGGGAAGTGTCAGTAGTGCTCTATGTGGGGAGAAGTTTCAATAGTGGTTTTTATGAGCCCTAGAACAGGTAGCCTGCCAGGTCTCTCTCCTTAGAGTAACTGGGTAACTCAGCGGGATCTAGTCTCTGGGATGCTTAGGCGGTTGGAGGCGTCTGGCTCTCCCTGGGGTGCTCCGAGCCACAGCCCCACTCTGTAGCCTGATCAGGGCCCATCTGGTTGTTGCAGTGCAAGCCACGTGGATGGCCTACGACATGGTGGTGATGCGCAGCAACCCCACACTGGCGGAGTCCATGTGCCGGCTGGAGGGTGCCTTCCTCAGCTGCAAGGAGGAGATGGAGAAGAACTGGCAAGAGCTGCTCAATGAGACCAAGCACAAACAGTAGGCCCCCTGCCCACGCACGACCTGCGTGCCACCGCCTGCCAGTGTGGAGAGTCCTCTCTGTTTGGCAGAGTAACAGTAACCATAATATATTAACTGTATGAACCATACTTGTTTTTCAATAAACTTATTTTTAAGAACAACCTGAGGACCCTTTTCTGTCCTACCCAGCAGCATATCAAGCCATAGCAGCAAAAAAATGAGAATTATAACATGTAGATGCTTTCAATGAATTAAACATATTTAGTGCCAATAGCACCAAACATAGAATAAAAAGCCAAAAAAAAAAAAAAAAAGGGCCAGATAGGGAGAAACCAGGACAGAGGGTGGGGCAGGCAGCAGTATTCAGTCAGATTCCAAAATGGGTAAAGGGGAACATTGTCCACCGGGCACCTCGCTAGGCACTGACGTGTCCTTACGCCCTCGCAGCTCCCTGAGTAGCACAGATGAGAAGATGGAATCCAAGGTCTCGGCTAAGTCCACAGCGCACAGGGGAGAGAGCTCAGGCGAATCCTGGGTCTCCCGTCAGCACAGGGGGCGGAAGTGCCGCTGGCTTCTGGAGGGGCAGAGAAGGGGGGAGAGAGCCCACGCGCCCAGAGGCGCGTGAGCCCACGTGGTCACAGGCAGGGGCTGCGGTCAGCAGAACGGTTTCACAGGCAGGGTTCTTGGCCTCTGGGGACCAGTCGGACAAAGGAGGGCTACAGAATTTTTCCCAAGAGGAGCCAAACCAGGCCTCTGAGGCCTGAGGCGAGGACAATTTCCTGGGGACTCTCTGTGCCTTGTTCCCATCTCACTTCCTTACGGACCCCTTGCCCAGCTTGGAGCCCTAGGGACAGAACGCAGAAGTGTGACTGTCTCTCCAGCCACCTCCTTCCTTGGCTTAGCAGTCACTCAACCCCTCCACAGGCCAAATCCTGGTCCTCAAGGACACAACGGTCCCTGGCTCTCAGAGCACCGGAGAGACGCCCACACAGATTTTTCCAGGCAGTGTGCAGTGCTGCGAGAGGAAATCTGGCTCCTGGGAGCCTAGAGAAGGGGAGGAGGGCTAGGGAAGGAGGAGGAGCCCCTGGAGGAGGGTTGAGGTGTGAGGGCGAGAACTAAGTGGAAAAGGGAGTAAACAGCATGCTGTGGCAGGAAGGTTCGAAGAGGGCTGGGGAAGCCCAGCAACCAGTTCACAGAAGCAAGGCACCCGAACCCCCAGGGGGACAGGGCTCTTTCAGGGGAGCGGGTATGGAAGGGAGAGATCATGAGCTTTCTTAGAACAGAAAACCAAAGCTGTCCCAGAAACAAGAGCAGAAGGCTCTGCCAGCCACCTCCCGGCTCCGCTGGCCTCAGACCCCCAGGCCCAGGGTGTCCCTGGGGAGCAGCAGCTCAGAGGGCAGTTTGCAGCCGGTTGGTGGCAGGCAGAGTTAGGATGAATGGACAGAGGACCCCCTTACTCCCCAGAGGAAAGGGCTGCAACTCCCTAGCCTGGAACTGGGCGGTCCCCTCGGAGACCGTGAAGGTGGCGGTGACCCGGTGGTTGAGGCAGTAAATGGTGTTGCCCAGCGCGGCGCAGCGCAGCGGGGCCGGGTCGGGCAGGGGCAGCGAGGCGGCGCGGCTCCAGGAGCCGGTCACCGTGTTGTAGCGCATCACCGCGGCGCCCACGCCCCGCAGCAGGTCGAAGCGGTACAGGAAGCCTCCCAACGCCACCATGTCGCTGGAGCGCCGGTGGCTGGCGCTGTATGGGCACTCGTCCCACGCGTCCTTCCCGGGACTGTACCTGAGCAAGCGGTAGAAGAGGTGGCCCCCGGTGACGTAGATGTCCCCGCGGCAGGCCACCGCCTCGTGTGCCACGGGGAAGGTGCCCGCAGGGAGGGGCGCGCGCAAGGTCCAGGCGTCCGTGCGCGGGTCGTAGCGCTCCATGCTGTACAGGCACTCGCCGCCGATGGCGTACAGAAGCCCGTCCAGGGCCACCAGCTTGAGCTGGGCCCGTGCCTGCCGCATGGGCCGCACCTGGCTCCAGGTGTCGGTCAGCGGGTTGTAGCAGAAGACCTCGTTGGAGCAGACGGCCTTGGCGCCGGAGCCGCGGATGCCCCCCGCCAGGAACAGGTAGTTGTGCATGGTGCAGAGCCCGCAGCCCCGCAGCGGGGCCTCCTCCGGCACCTGAGTCAGGGGCCGCCACGCGTTTTCTTGGGAGTCGAACACGTGCAGATGCGTGCGAGGAGGCGGGGGCGCGGGCCCCGCTGCGGGGGCCTCCTCCCCGCAAGGGCCCCCGGTGAGCCCCGAGCGGCTCACCTGGTAGAGGCTGGGCAGCACGAGGACCCCCAGCACCGCCGGGCCCCGGCCCGTCCGGAGGCTCAGGATGCGCTCCCGGTCAGCCCCGCTCAGCCGCCGGTAGAGGCCCGGGTCCCCGAGCACGCGCAGCAGGTCGTCGCTCAGCGGGGCGTAGGCCTC
>NC_043709.1:238794-291939 GCF_006229205.1 Suricata suricatta
GGGGCTGCGCTCCCGCGGCCCCTCGGCCACCCCGCGGCTCCCGGGCCTCTGCTCAGGCGCCACGGGGTTTCGAGCCTCTTTCGGCTCTTCTGTGAGGACAGCCCCGCCGCCCGCAGGGCAGGGCCTCTCCCCTGGAGCGTCTGCCTCCCGCTCGGGGCTCTCTGCCGATTCGCACGGGCTGCGTTTCCGCCGCCGGGGGACGGGCCGCGAGACCGCCCCCGCGGTGGGGGAAGGTGCAGGCCCAGGCTGCCCCTGCTCGGGGGCCGCTGGCGGCGCCCTGGCCATGGCAGCTCCCAGCAGCCGGGAGTCCGGATGTTTCTCATCCACTGGATGTTTCTCATCTCTTGGGCCCGAGGGCGGGTCTGGAGTAGGAGCCTCCCTGGTATCCGAGCTTCTCTGCTGTTGCTGACACCCAGCCTCAGCCAGGCCCTCTGTGCCAGCCCTTGTGACCCTGCCGTCTGAGGAGCCATCCCTGACCTCCAGGCTGGGGGCGGCCCCTGCGGGGGAAGAACCAGACTCTCTGTTCTCAGAGGGGGCATCAGTGCTGGGATCTCTCGGTCTCCTGGGAGCTGCCCTTGGGGTTCTCCCTTGGAGTCTCTCTTGCCTGGGAAAAGGGTGACTCCTAAGAACCATGGAAATAAGATTTTCCCAGCTAGAGGAGATCTGCCCTTCTTGGCTGTCCTTGCAGAGAGCCACACTGGGCTCACTATTCAGGGCAGGGGTTGGGGCTGGGGCTGAGGTCGGAGCTGGGGCTGAGGCTGGGGCTGGGGTCGGGGTTGGGGTCGGGGCTGCGGCAGGGGCTGGGGCTGGGGTCGGGGCTGGGGCTGGGGTCGGGGCTGGGGCTGCCGCTGGGGCCGTCGCAGGGGCTGGAGTCAGGGCTGGGGCTGGGGTCGGGGCCGGGGCTGCCGCTGGCACTGCACTGGGGGTTTCATCCTCTCCAGAGCCCCGACTAACTCTGAGGGACAAAGAGTCTGAAGGGGAGGAGGTCGGAAGAGTGGGCCCTGCGGGGAAGAGAGCTCGGTGGGGACGTGCTGTGGGCGGGGAAGCCGAGGGTGGGAGGGGCTTCGGGCTTTGCAGGGAGGGGGCGCAGCGGGCGGGGTCTGCGGAGGGCTTCCCGCGGTCCACACCGCCTGCCCGCTGCCGGCTGCTCCGCCCGCCCTGGCCCTGCCGGGACTGTCTCCCTTCTCGGAGGCCTTGGCCTGGTCGCTCCTCTGCCCCGCCCGGCCCCGAGCTGAAGACCGAGCGCCCTCCGCAGCCGTTAGCCCCAGCCCGTACCGCACCGCCACCGCCTGTGGCCCCCGGTCCCTGAGACTGGAGCGGGTGTCCGCGTTGCGACCCCTCCGGCCATGGGCCCGCGGAGCCTGGGGGCTGAATGAAGCTCCTGGTGACGAGGACTTCCCTCCTCTCCCAGGGCCAGCCTTCCGCAGAGCCTGGGGGTCCCGGAGACTCCCTGGGAACCCCGGGCCCGGCCTCCCTGCTCCCCAGAGCTAGCTCCGGGGCTGGCTGGAGGCTCTCCCGGCGCCCCTCCTCTGTGCCCTCCGTCCGGGGCCCGGTCTGCGTGGCGTGCGGGGGCAGCAGCTCCGGGGCGAGCGGGGGCCTCCGGGCGCCGGTGGGGAGGCTGCCGGCCGCGTCCACGGCGTCCCACACACTCACCACCGCGCCCAGGCGCAGGGGGTCCAGCTTTGAGAAGCGGAGGAGGCTTCGGTCTCCTGAGCCTTGGTCCACCTGCCACCGCAGGCTCCTTGGGCCTCTCGCTAGCCAGCCAGGTGGCCCTGCACCTTGTTGCCAGGGGCTGGTGGCCTGTTCTTCTGTGTGGACCAGGGCCTGGTGAACTGGCACCTTGGCTTGAACGCCTCCTGCCTCCACTTGCCCTTCTGTCTCTCTGCCAGGACTCCGAGGGGTGAAGTGTATCAGGAGGGGGCCGGACGTTCCCCCGACTTTGCTCCTACCCAGGAGGGCAGTATCTGGCTCCAGAGGCTCCTTCCCTTTAGCTCGCGGGGCTTCCAGAGTGGCGTTGCCGCGCTGCCGTCTCAACGCCCCTCCGTTGGCCACCTCCCCAGGTGTCTTGAGTGGAGGTGCTGCTGTGGCGGCCAGACCACCTCCGCGGAGCTCTTGATCCTGGACCCCTCCTACAGCCGGACTCCCCTGGCCGCGTCCTGGAGGGTCTGGCTGCCCCTGCTCTGAGCTGTGGCCCTCAATGCCACCACTGACCTTGGGCTTCAGGGGCAGGGCCAGCCTGGCTCCTCCAGCCTGAGAAGGCTGGATCCCCGGGGTTGTGGACGCAGGTCCTGCCGCCTCCTGGTCCTGCCCAGAGCCAAACCAGTGCAAGGCCAGGGCCGTGGCAGCCACCACAGCCAGTGCCAGCAGGGTGAGGACAGCGCTGTCCCAGTCATCCTCGCCATCCCAGCCCCAGCCGGGGCCATCGGGCTCCGAGGCGCCCTGGATCATGGTGCCGGGCTGCAGACGCAGCGTGAGGAGCTGGGTTGCGGCTGGAAGCTCAGCTTGCTGCCGGCCAGTCTGTCCTGCACTGGGGCCCGGCCTGCTGTCTGCACGGCGGGCCTCGACAACGCGCCCCGCCCCCAGGGCTGCCCAGTTAAGGTGGACCTGAGCTGGGGGACAGTCTCCTCTGTGCCCACGCCTGGATGGGGGTTTGTCGGTAGAGCCCAGGTGGAGCTCTAAGGAGACAACATCACGCACAAGAGCTCAGGGGCCTCTGCAGGCACACCAGCCCCTTCTCCTTTTCCCGCAGGTTCCAGTGACGAATGACATTGTTCCTCAGTGCTGGCTCTGGTGTCCCAGCCAACCTGCTTCTGCCTGCAGACCCTCACAGTCCCCCAGGCCTCCACCCCATTGTCCCAACTCTGAGCCCGTGTCCAGCCTCAGGGGCTGTTAGGGAAGAGTTACCCATAGGGAGATGCTATCTGTAGCTTTAGCAACATGATGCAGCCCTGATGAAATTACCAGAAACCCAAGAAGACAACTGCACTGTAGGCCAGTGGGGGAGGGGTGGGAGGCACATGCTTCATGGTGCCAACCCTGCAGGCCGGTCTCAGACTGGGAGAGACCATGGAGAGCATGGGGGCCTGACAGTAAGCTCTGCCTTAGAAAGTGCAACCTCCGGCCACCTCAGGTGGGAAGTGGAGGCTTGCACTATTCTCTCCCAGGATGCACAGGGGTGCTTGCGTGGGGCCAAGGCTGAAGCCCCATCTCCCCTCCTCCAGCAGCCTCTGGACTTCCCTTACCCTGAGTTCAGCAGAGATGGGATAGTTTTCCAGAGGAATTTTCTAATCTGTCAAGAGGAAAAAAATGAATAAAGAAAATCCATAAGTTGTATTTTTCTCTTTATTAGCCTGGCTTATTAGAACCCACCTGCCCTTTCTAGAACCGCCTAGGCCTCCTCCTGCACCCTATGGGCCTCTCGACTGCTCCAAAACCCCTGTCCTGGTGCCCCACAGAGGCCTGAGCTCAGCCGGCTCTTACCCCGGTTGCCTCATCAGACAGCCCCCAGGACCACTCAGAGACCCTCCTCTGCACCCACGTGCTCTACCAGCCTGACTTCTGGGGGTTCCGTCTCATCCCTTGGCCTTCCCTCATCTCAGCCACATCACCCCAGCCCAGCCTCCCTGCTGGAGCGCAGCCCCCGGGCCTGCACGTGGCCTCGCACGGCTTGGTTCTCAGCTAAGGAGCCGCATCGCCTCCTCCTGCTTCTCACTTAAGCTGATCTCAGGAATCAGTCTTGGGACAGGTAGGGCCCACATGTAAAAAAGAGCCAGGGGTCTCTGGGACAAAGGCAGGGCCCCACACATGTTATTTGTTCCTCCTTCTAGGACACAACTTGTCCCCGACTCAGGCGGTGAGATGGCTGAGCAGCATCCCTGGCGCCCAGCCTGGGCTCTGCTAGAACTCAGGCATCGTACCCATCTGATTGCTCCAGCTCCCCTGAGCGTATTAGATGACAGTAAGAGGGTGGAAGGCGTGCCCATGCCTTAAGGTGGACCTCCATTTGGTGGCAGCTTTTATGGACACTCCCCTTATTCCTACCCCAATCCTAGGCTCTACCTCTTGGTTGTTTGGGGCCCAAAGACCCAGAAAGGATAGAGATGGAATACCCACCCCTACCTTCTTCTAGACCATGCAGTACTCATCAGGCATTTCTAGCCAGCTTCTGAAGACACCTGTTGTTAGTCAGAGCCCTGGGCTGCTGTCAGTGAACACAAATGTCCACCAAGTGATACCTTAGGGTGCGGGTGCCATGGTAGGGAGGAACCAAGCACAGAAAATCGTCTCAATCAATTTCACAGGGTGTCAAGGACCATGGTGGGCCTTGCTGGCACACAGGTGACCAGGGAAAGGTCTAGTCCCATCCTCTGTGGAAAGAAAACACCTCCCTTTGTCAATATCCAGGTGGAAAGCAAAACTCTGCAGCCTGGAGAAAGTCTCTATTGGGAAGGTGACTGAGGACATGTTTCCTCCCTAAGTTGCGTGAGATTCGCCCTCCTAAATTCCCGGAGAGAGTAAAAATGTGGAACCGCTGGAAAGGAACCTGAAGTTACCCAACCAAATTGTGAAACAGAAGTAACTGTTCTGGTTGTGCTAAGAGACAGTATAAGTATCAAAATTCCCAGCAAGGCAAACAAACCAACCTGAAGGAAGTAGCGCCCTGGGATGCGTGGGGGTTCAGTTGGTTGACCATCCAACTCTTGATTTAAGCTCAGGTCATGATCTCGTGATCTGTGGGATTGAGCCCCCTCGTCGTGCTCTGCGCTGACAGCGCAGAGAGTGCTTGGGATTTTCTCTCCCTCTCTCTCTGCCCTCCCCTGCTCTCTCTCTGTGTATCGATCTCTCTAAATATAAATAAATAAGCATTTTTTAAAAAGCACATTCCCAGAAGGTCTGGCCGTCCGTGGCCCCCTGCTGAGGCTGAAGTCCTTTTCGAGTCTACAAAAGGACCGGAGGCGGCTTTGGCTTCGCGCCTCGGCAGTAGTTTCTTTCCTGAGACCGCGCAGAGCAGGAGCGGCGGCGCCTCCTCCTGCCAGCAGCCATCACCATCCGCGCACTTGGGGCCTCGGGGTAGGAGATGCGTCCACACATGAGCTGATGCACGGTAGCCACTCACAGAAAAACCCGGCGCTACCTGGTCACTGTGCCTGAACAAAGCTGGCCGGCGCCCTGGCCACCGGTGTCCCTCTCTGAAACATTTAGGGGCGAAAAGCACAGTGATGTGATGACCTGATGCCAGACAGAGAACACACAGGAGACGAGATGCGGGAGAGCAGCCAACCTCCTCAGAGGCAGGGCTTCTCTCTTAGTGTGATTTTGTAAAAGCAGGAACTACTTATAGTCAGATATGATATAAAACAAAGAATACTGTCTTATATAATATTTGTAAGTTAAAAGATACATGTATTTTTATGTATGTATAAATAAACCTAGATTAAGGTATAAGGCTTAGAAAATATAAATCCCAGACTTAGGGGTGCTTAGGTGGGTCAGTTGGTTCAGCATCTGACTCTTGATTTCAGTTCAGGTCATGATCCCACAGTTTGTGAGATCGAGCCCCGCGTCCAGCTGATGGCGTGGAGCCTGCTTGGCTGCTTGGGAGTCTCTTCCCTCTCTCTCTGCCCCGCCCTCACACGCGCTCCCTCTCTCTCTCAAAATAAACAAATAAACATTAAAAAAATTTTTAAGCTCAGTTTTTTTTAAACTTTTTTTTTTAATGTTTTATTTATTTTTGTACAGAGAGAGACAGAGCATGAGAGAGGGAGGAGATACAGAACCGGAAGCAGGCTCCAGGCTCTGAGCTGTCAGCACAGAGCCTGACGCGGGGCTGGAAACCCACGAATGTGAGATCTGACCTGAGCCGAAGTCGGAGGCTTAACCGACTGAGCCACCCAGGTGCCCCTAAGCTCAGTTTTAAAAAAAAAAAAAAGTCCCAGATTTAAGAATTGCTCCCAACAGGAAATGCCTCTTAAGGAATTCATCTGATGTGGGAAAAAAATGTATGCACAAAAGAAAAAAGTTTATTTTAAAAAATAATACAACATGATTTAAATGAATAAAAAGCTAAAACATGTAACCACTGAACAACACCGAGATGAAGAAAGTGTGCACAGGACTTTAAGATGTGGCATTGAAAAACTTACTTAATAATTATGGGTAATGTGGCTGGCTGGGAAGTTTAATAGCAATATTAATAGAGAGCTCATAATAGAAGAGGCATAAAATAATATTTTAAAATAAGGACAAAGAATGAGAAGGGAAAGAGAAAGTATAATGAAAGTCACCTTTATTCTAAAGGGGAGAATACACGCTGTCTAAATCTTGGTATTGGGTGCTAAATTCAGTTTAAATTCTTTTAAATTTTAAATTGATGTAGACATTTACTACATTCAGGGACTGGAAAACTTCATGCCATAAAGATGATAGTTGATGAAAGACAATTCAGAAATCCAAAAGGCCCAATGAATGTCAAACAGGAGAAATAAAAAGAAATTCATACACAGCAGAGTAAGAAACTGCAGCCAATGCAAAAGACGGAAAGTCTCGGGAGCAGCACAGGCAGACAACAGGCCGCCTGCAAAGGACGCAGAGCCTTCCATCAGCTTCTCAGTGGAAACTCTATAGGTCAAAAGACAAGTTAATGAATTTTCAATGCGCTGAAACAAAATAACTACCAATCTAAAATTCTATACCTGAAAGACAGAACCTTACAAGAATAAAGGCAAAACAAAAACATTTTCAGGCAAACACTGAGAGTCTTCACTGAAGGAAATGCTAAACTATCTTTGTATTCCAGGCATAAAGAAAATCATACCAAATGAAAGAACTAAGAAGGCTAGAAGGAAAGAAGAGCAACAATGACAAAAACGACAAGCATGTGAATAAATTTAAATTTAATTTTAAAGTTAAATGAATTAACTTGTTTATAAAATAATAAGTTCTTGTGAATATCTTAACTATTTAGAATTAAAAGAAAAACAATAGAATCAATGAAACCAAAGTTTGTGCTTTCGAAATTGACAAGCCTTTAGCTAGACTGACCAAGAAAAAAAGGGGGAAGACACAAATTACTAAATTCAGAAGTGAAAGTGGGAACATTACTACCAATTTATGGGGGTGGGGAGGTTATAAGAGAATACTGTGAACAACGCTACACCAACAAATTAGATAACCCTAGATGAAACGGACAGATTCCTAGAAACACACAAACTACCAAAACAGATTCAGAAGAAACAGAAAATCTCAACAGACCTATAACAAGAGATGGAATCATTAATCAAAAACCTCCCAACAAAGAAAATTCCAGAACTAGATGGCTTCATTGATGAATTCTACAAAACATTTAATGAATTAACACAAGTCCTTCTCAAACTCTCCCAAAAAATTGAGGAGGTAGGAATACTTCCTAACTTATTCCATAAGTCCAGCATTACCCTGATACCAAAGCCAGATAAATACATCACAAGAAAAGAAAATTACACACCAATATCTCTTATAAATTTAGGTGCATAAATCCTCATCAAAATACTAGCAAACTGAATCCAATGGCATATTAAAGAGATTGTACACATGACCAAATGGACTTATCCCAGCAATGCAAGGGTAGCTTAACATAAGAAAATCAATCAATGTTGGGGTGCCTGGGTGGCTCAGTTAAGTGTCCGACTCAGGTCATGATCTCATGGGTCATGAGTTCGAGCCCCACACCAGGCTCTGTGCTATTGATGAGGAGCCCACTCCAGATCCTCTGTTCTCTCTCTCTGCCCCTCCCTCCTCAAAAATAAGTTAATGTTAAAATTTTTTTAAAAAGGAAAATCAATCAATATAATACATTGATTAGAATACATTAATTTTTAACTAACTGTACCTGGATGGATCAGTTGGTTAACCATTCAACTCTTGATTTCAGCTCAGGTCATGATCTCACAGTTTGTGAGATCAAGCCCCACATTGGGCCCTGCACTGACAGCGAGAAGACTCCTTGGGATTTTTCTCTCTCCCTCTCTCTCTGCCCCTCTCCCACTCTTGTGCATGTTCTCTCTCTCGCAAAATAAATAAATAAACTTAAAAAATAAAAAAAGGATAAATTAATTATTAGACTACATTAATGTAAGTAGAAAAAAAAGGAAAAAAATACATGATCATCTCAACTGACACAGAAAAAAGCACTTGACAAAATCCAATATCCTTTCGTGATTGAAACAGAAAACTAGGAATCAAGGGGCGCCTGGGTGGCTCAGTCGGTTGAGCATCTGACTTCAGCTCAGGTCATGATCTCACGGTTCATGAGTTTGAGCCCCGCATCCAGGTCACTGCTGTCAGTGCAGAGCCCGCTTTGGATCCTTTATCCCTTTCTCTCTCTGCCCCTCCCCCCACTCATATTTTCTCTCTCTCTCTCAAAAATGAATAAACATTTTTAAAAACTAGAAATCAAGGGGCGCCCAAGTGGCCCAGTCAGTTAAGCAGCCAAGTGTGGCTCAGGTCATGATCTCACAGTTCATGGGTTCGAGCCCTACATCAGGCTCTGGGCTGATAGCTCAGCTCAGAGCTCAGAGCTCAGGTTCTGTGTCTCCCTCTCTCTCTCTGCCCCTCCCCTGCTTTCACTATGTCTCTCTCTTTCACACACACACACACACACACACACACATAAATAAATAAATAATTCATTTTTAAATTTTTAAATAATTTTTTAAAAACCTAGGGGCACCTGGGTGGCTCGGTCAGTTTAGGTCCGGCTTGGACTCAGGTCATGATCTCACAGTTCGAGCACCACATCAGGCTCTGTACTAACAGCTAGCTCAGGGCCTGGAGCCTGCTTCAGATCTCTGGCTCTCTCTGACCCTCCCCTACTCATGCTGTCTCTCTCTGTCTCTCAAAAATAAAATAAAATTTTTAAAAACTTAAAAAAATAAATAAAATATTTTTAAAAAATTTTAAAAACCTAGGAACCAAAAGGAGATATCTCAATTTGATAAAGTGAATTTCAGAAAAGCCGGCAGTTAGCATCACACTCGAAGGTGAAAGACTACACATGTCCTCCCCCCTCTGATCAGAAACAAGGACAGAAGCCTGCCTCCGTGCTTTACCAGAAGCTCCAGCCAGAGCTATTAATGAGTAAAAATATAGTAAAAGGCACCCAAATTCAAAAGGAAGAGGTAAGACTCTTTATTCACAGATGACATGACCTTCTCCATAGAAAATCCCAAATAATAAGAAAGCAACTAGAGGGGCGCCTGGGTGGCTCAGTCGGTTGAGTGGCCGGCTTCGGCTCAGGTCATGATCTCATGGTCATGGGTTCGAGCCCCGCATCGGGCTCTGTGCTGACAGCTAGCTCAGAGCCTGGAGCTTGCTTCAGATTCTGTGTCTCCCTCTCTCTCTGACCCTCCCCTGCTCGCGCTGTCTCTCTCTGTCCCTCAAAAATAAATAAAAGACATAAAAAAAATTAAAAAAAAAAGAAAGCAACTAGAGCTAGTAAAAAATTCAACAACATCGCACCGTACAAGATCAACGCGCAAAAATCAGCTGTGTTTCTACATGCCAGCAACAAACAATCTGAAAAGCAAATTAGAAAGGTGATTCCATGTACGAGACTATTTAAAAGAATTAAATACTGGGACACCTCAGTGGCTCAGCCAGTTGGGCGTCTGACTCTTGCTTTTGGCTCAGGTCATGATCTCGCAGTTCCTGGGTCCGAGCCCCTCGTTGGGCTTCACACTGAGTGTGGGGTCTGCTTGGGATACTCCCTCTGTCTCTCGCTCTCTCTCTCTCGCTCTCTCTCTCACTCTGCCCCTCTCCCCAACTCATGCATGCACTCTCTCTCTCCAAAATAAAATCATAATCATAGAGGTGTCAATCCTGAGTACAGTGGCCCATAGATCCAAAGCAGCCTCCATTAAACTCCCAATGCCCACTTTTGTAGAAACGGCAAACCAACCCTCAGATTCATATGGAATTGCAAGAGGCCTCAAATAGCAGAAACAATCTTGAAGAGAATAAAATTAAAGACCTCACACTTCTCAACTCCAAACTTAGTACATATCTACAGTATTCAAAACAGCATGGTATGGGCACCGGAACAGACATATAGACCAATGGAATAGAAGTTGAATTCCAGAAACAAATGCATGCATCTACACCCAGTTGATTTTTGGCAAGAGGCCAAAGGCTGTTCAATGGAGAGAGAATAGTTTCATTTACAAACGGTGCTGCGATAGCTGGAGAACCACACGCAAAAAAGTACGTCGGATCCCACCTCATGCTGTAGAACAACGTTAAAATGGATCAACAATCTCAGTACGAGAGCTAAAACCATACAACTCTTAGAAGAAAAACGTGAGGATAAACTTTCACGATCTTGGATTTAACAATGGATTCTAGGCTATGACACCAATAAAAATAAGCAAAATAAGAAAAAATAGATAAACTAGATTGCAATGAAACATAAAACTTTTGTTCAAAGGACATTATCAAAAAAGTGACAACTTTCAGAATGGGAGAAAATATTTTCAAATCATATTTGTGATAAAGGTCTAGTATCCAGACTATATAAAGTCCCCTTAAAACACAATAACAACAAGACAACAACCCATTTTTTTTTATGGGCAAAGATCCTGAATAGGCATTGCTCCAAAGAAGATACATAAATGCATGAAAAGATGCTGAACATCATTAGGGAAATGTAAATAAAGACCACAATGAGGTACCACTTCACATCCAGTAGGATGGTTATAAATTAAAGAGAAAGAACATAGGAGTGCCTGGGGGGCTCAGTCGGTTAAGCCTCCGACTTCAGCTCAGGTCACGATCTCACAGTCTGTGGGTTCAATCCCCGTGTCAGGCTCCGTGCTGACGGCTCAGAGCCTAGAGCCTGCTTTGGATGTCTCTCTCTCTCTGCCCCTCCCCTGCTTGTACTCTGTCTCTCTCTGTCTCTCAGAAATAAATAAAAACGTTTAAAAACAATTTTAAGGAGATAGAAAATAAACATGCCAGTAAGGTTATGGAGAAACTGGAAGTCTCATGTATTGTTGCAAGAGTGCAAACAGGTCAGCCCCTGTGGAAAACAACTCGTTAGGTTTTCAAAAGCTAAACATAGGAACGCCTGGGTGGCTCAGTCAGTTAAGTGTCCAAATCTTGGTTTTGGCTCAGGTTCATGATCTCACCGTTTGTGAGTTTGAGCCCCACATCAGGCTCAGAGCTGGAGTATGGAGACTGCTGAGGATTCTCTCTCTCCCTCCCTTCTCTGTCCCTCCCCCGCTCATGATCTCGATCTCTCTCTCTCTCTCTCTCTCTCTCTCTCTCTCTTTCTCAAAATAAATAACCTTTTAAAAAAATCTTTCTTAAACATAGAATTACCATATGACCTACCAATTTTAGGTATATACCTAAAAGAATTAAAAATAGATCCATAGGGGTACCTGAATGGCTCAGTTGGTTAAGCATCCAACTTTGGCTCAGGTCATGATCTCACAGTTCATGAGTTCAAGCCCCACATCAGGCTCTGTGCTGACAGCTCAGAGCCTGGTGCCTGCTTCGGATTCTGTGTCTCCCTCTCTCTCTGCCCCTCCCCCATTCATGTTCTGTCTGTCTCTCAAAAATAAATAAGAATGGTAAAAATGTTTAAAAAAACATATCCTTAAATAAGCATATGTACATACATGCTCATAGCAGCAGTACTCATAATAGCCAACAAGAAGCAGCCCAAATGCCCATAATGTATGACTAACATTACGCTGAGTGCAACAGCCAGACATAGAAGGACCAATATTGCGCGTCTCACTTACATGACGCAGCTGGAGTCAAGTTCATAGGGACACAAAGCAGAGTAGGGTTACCAGAGACTGAGAGAAGAGAGTTTCTTTTTTAACGTGTACAGAGTTGATGTTGGCAATGATGAATACATTTTGGGTATAGACAGTGGTGATGGGTACACGCACCGTGAATGTATTTAATGCCACTGAACTGTGCCCTTCCTTACAGATGGTTAAAACGGTAAATCCTATAAACAGTCCCCGAGTGTCATTATTCTGCGGCATAGATCAGTCATAGATAGATATTCTGAAGCCATCCATGTAAGGTCCCAACAGCAAGGGTGACCAGGAACACTGATCACATTATATATCTCCAGGTCCCAAAGGGGAACTAGTTACATCTAGTTTCTCTGAGTGACAAGAAATAAATTAAAGAATGTCCAGGCCCAGGGGCACCCAGGTGGCTCAATAGATTAAGCGTCTGACTCTTGATCTCAGCTCAGGTCTTGATCTAGAGGTCATGAGTTCAAGCTATGCTTTGGGCTCCCCACTGGGCATGAAGCCTACTTTAAATTTTTTTAATGTTTATTTTTGAGAGACAGAGAGACAGAGTGCAAGCGAGGGAGAGACAGAGAGAGAGGGAGACACAGAATCGGAAGCAGGCTCCAGGCTCTGAGCTGTCAGCACAGAACCTGATGTGGGGCTCAGAGTCACAAACTGTGAGATGGTGACCTGAACTGAAGTCGGATACTTAACGGACTAAACCACACAAGCCCTCCTCGTGATGCCTATTTCTAAAACAATGTCCAGGCACAGGAACGGCCCCCAGCAGCGTGCATGTGGAGAACTAAGGTTTGTATATGAGGAGCTGGACAACAGGACATGGACATCAACCAAAGCCTTGCTGTGTCTTGGCCTGCTGGCTCAGTCCGGGCGGGTCTGTTGTCAACAAAGCCACCTAAAGAGGGAAGGATGTCTCGCCTTCTGCCTCAACAATTTAGAAATTCCGTTGGGTTCGCTAGGCTGACAGCTGTTATCAACCACCAATAGTGAATAAATAAATCAAGGAGCAACAGCTGAGAAATGTTTTCTCTGCATATATTTCAAATAACTTGACACAGACATATTCCCACAGACCCGCGTGTCATCCAAGTGCACACACGCTGTGTGTTTCCCTTCCCCGGCCCCCTCCCAGGCCCACATCAGCTTGTGTAAGAATTCATTTCTCTTCTTCTTTACATTTGACTTTGTTTCTAATTTTTACAGTGTTTTTTCCCTCCTCCCGTCACCCCCGCGGAGGGGGAGGTCGGGTTTTGTTTGGTTGGTTTTGCTCTGCTCTGTTTTCTTGCTTTTTCATTTGGAAACTCCCCTATACTTTCCTATTCCGCTGCTGTGCATTCTCCTTCCCTGCTCTCGTAATTCAGACCCTTATGACTCTCCCACTGAGCACGAACAAGACATTTACTATGCTCTCCTAACGAGATCCCTCCACAAGATAAAACCTCTAGAATAATTTCTCTCTCCCATTTCTCTCCCTGTCTCCCAATCCCCATGATAAGTTTGGAAAGATTTTACCTCTCCCAAGCGTCTGTTCTGCTGAAATAGGTTAATCTTTATTAGAACCTCCCGGCACCGTATGTGGGTGCGTGCGTGCGTGCGTGCGTGCGTAAGGGATAGAGATTTCTTGCTCAACAGCGTTTCTTTTTTGCTGCCATGCTGCGGTCTGGTTCTGGTGTATCTGCTGTTTGTTTTTCTCCTTTCCCTACTATTTTCCTCACCGCTGCCTGGGTGCTCTGCCCCTCACTTCTCGCACATTCCGGTCCCGGGCTGGGCTCTGGCAGGTGGAAGCTGTTCCGGCGGGGCCATGGGCTGCTGGCTGCGTCTTTTCCTCCTGTGACCCTGCAGCCCCGCGGCGTTCCCGCTCCCAAGCTGGGAGACGACACACCCGAGGATATTCCGACTTTTCCTTTGGTTGGTAATTTGGGTTTTCTTCCCAGAAGCTTATAGGATATTTTTATTTTAGAGTCAGATCATTGTGTTTTCTTATCCGGCCACCTGAGGTTCCGGGAGCGCTTTGCTTCCCAGACTCGAGTCTGTCTCCAGATGAGCAGAGTTTCCTTCTACTTCTGATCGAAGTGTGGCCTCCGAACCACCCTTCCCCTGTTCTCCTTTGGGGACACCTGCGTGAGTCACATCCATCTGCGCCTCTGCTCCACGAGGCATGTCTTTGGTCCTCATGATTTCCACCTCATATTGCTTCCTGTGCTTTCCACGTGCTAGTGCAGGCCACCGTTCACATTTCAGCTGTGCCCATGCCCGGCTGTAGTTCAGGGACTGCGAGTCGGAAACTGACACCTCATTCTATTGTGTGTACGTCACTCTAGATCGTTTCAAGCGGCTGGGAGTTGGCTTTGGGTTTGCACGTGCACCCTCTGCACGGGTCCTTCCTCTGTGCTCGGTGTTTTCTTACTGAGGAGTTCAGCTACTTTCCTCGTCCACGGTTCCGTTTCATTAGCTTCAAGACATTGGCCTTGTCCAGCCTCAGTAACAGCACACAGCCGGCCGCGCGGCCTTCTTGGAACATCTTCTCAGCTCAGCCCTCACCGCGCCATTTCTTATGGTTTTCCTCACTGGCTGCCGGTTCCTCCTCTTCTTCCCAGCTACAGGAGTGCCCTCCCAAGCCTTGCAGGTGACAATGACCACTGTGTAGTTCCTGCCACATGGTTGCGGTGTCACCACGTAAATGACGCCTAATGTGGGCCGGGCAGCAAGACGGCCTGATGAGGAAGAGGAAATTGCACCAGGAACCGTGACGTCGATCTAATGATGCTCATTGTAAATGGCACTTTTGACAGCCGTGTAGGGTGACTCTGTGGGAGTCCACGTCACAGCAATGTGGCCGGGGACGTCTGTGTCTTCCTGCAGTCTGAGGCTTCCGCTGTAGGTGGTAAAATATTGTTCGACCAACATAACCATCACCCATGTCAAGGACTACAGAACCTAGAGAAGCTGTGCTCACCAAATGTCCCCCCCACACACACAGCTTGTGAAGTAGTTAGCTGAGGTGTGGCCTTAGACCCAAGCCCAGGAGACTGTCACTTCTTTATGATTTATGTATCAGAGCATTCATTTCTGCCGAATCTCTAGCCCAGGACCACCACAGTGCCCAGGACTCCAGTGCTCTTCTCTTCTTCACCCACATCCACTCTGAGTTCAGGGTTCACAATGTCTGTTTTTGTAAAGAGCCAGACAATAACTATTTTTGCCTTTGCAGGTCATATGGTCTCTGGGAACTACTCTGCTTTGCTGTCACGGATGAAAAGCGCCAGAGGAAAGGGTAGATGAGGAAGACCGGAGTCAGTGCCCCTCTCTAACCCATGCTATCCATCCCCATGGCTTGTGGATACTCTCCAAGCTGGGCGTCGCCACAGAGCCTCAGGTGCGTGTCTCCCTAGCTAATGCCTTCATGAGGGGGGAGTGTTAGCCATCTAGAGCCTGAGACGCTCAAATCAAGACTTGAGTTTTCCACCTTTCTGGATATGGCCAGTTGCATTCAACTTCCATTGTCATCAGCTGCTTCTCTGTATGTTCAGAATCTAAATTTCAGAACCTAAAAGCTGAAAAACTACATTTTTCAGACTCCCTAGCAGTGGGACTTCTGAGCGGAGTGGTTACATTAAAAGCATGCTCATGAGACGACCCAGGAGCAGGCTGGCCGTGCTGCCGCTGCACACGCCACCACAGCAACAGCTGCTGACGCGGGTGCGATGCGGACGGCGGGAAAGAGACAAGGCCCCAAGCGCCTGCCTCGCAACCCCGGCTACCCACGTCTCTTAGACCCAAGGGGCCACCTCTCAGCCCCCACACCCCAGCCCATCTGAAGCCTGGTAGTATACTGGTTTCTGTTTTGTGCACCAAGCCGGGAATGATACCCTCACCCCCACTCACCACTCCCCATCAACGTCACTTCAGTGAACCTCAATTTTATGTGAATTGGGTTCCAGTTAGAAGATTCAAAACCACACAATAATGTGAACAGGACAAAAAAATACTATGAAGAAGTGTTAACTAGGAAAAGGAGGTTCCCCTCAAGTAGGTAGAAGAGTGTCCCAAGGGACGTAGGAGTGACCTCGGGAAGTCGCTGCTTCAGCCAACCCCACCCGCGTACCAAACAAACCCCACATGTGACTTTTGATTCCCCCAAAACGTCACTGCACTGATAACATAAACAGTGGGTAACACACAGCTTGAGTGTTTCATGCATTGCTATATTCTTACAATAAACTACAATGTTATTCAGGAAGTCATAAGAAAGTATTTACAATACAGACTGTATTATGGAAAACATCAGCGATAAGGGGCTGTGCAGGCCACAGCCACGTTGTTCAAGGCTACCCACTGCACACCCAGGGCTGATGGAGAGAAGAACCCAGAACCTGGAAGAGCCCCACACCTGCAACAAGGGTGAGGCTCATTTCTGGAGGGTGTGGCTTCCACAGGTGGAGAGGAAAAGAGGGTGCGAGTCTGAGCTGGCATGTTAGAGCAGCTGCCACACGGTGGAGAAACTTGAGAGGGTGCAGGCAGGACGCAGCTGGCCTAGCGGGCCGCTCAGGTGACAGCCTCCCATCTCCTGCCACTGGATCCTGGCCTCTGCACTAAACAGCAGCAGCGCCCCACGAGGGATGCAGGCCCTTCTCCAGGTCAGCCCTTGCGGTGTCCCTCCAGCACCCCCTATGGGCAAAATCTAGCACCACGCCAGCTGGCAAAGGGGAGGCATGCGGCGGGGGCAGAGACAGTGTCAGTGCAGAGCAGATGTGGGAGGGGTTTAGAGCTGGGAGGGGACAGAGTGACAGGTGGCACGCTGCTTGATCCATCAGACTGAAAGCAAGGGGTGATCCCCACCTTCCCCTCATTGCTTACATATTACTAAGGCGTGTCAGTTCTACCTCCAAAATCTATCTCCAACCACACTCTCCCTCCCTCTCCATCATCACTGCTTTATTCCAAGTCACAACCTATCCAACCTGGACCTACAGAAATATAACCTGTTCCTAATCTGGTAAACTCAAAACTATAATCCAGTCCATCCTCCACCAAAGTAATCTATACAGTCAGTGCAATTCCAAACAATTTCAACTCATTCAGAAATTCATCTGGGGGGAAAAATGTGTAAAATTATCCAGGTAATTTTGGAAAGGAAGCCAAAAGAGAAGGAACTTGTCCTATCAGAAATCAAAAGACGTTAGAAACCCATAATGAAACATTCCAGTGTTGGTGCGGAGATAGATGGGAATTTAGACCTCAGAAACAAACCTATGGGAGTTTAGTATATGACCAAGTTAGCAATTCAAATAATCAGGGAAATGATGTTTTTTTGATAAATGGTATTGGAAGAGGGGAGAGTAAGGTATATTCTTCCTTCATACTATACGCAGAATACGGACGCCTGGATGGCTAATGGGGTAAGGGTCTGACTCTTGGATTTGGCTCAGGTCATGATCTCAGGGTCATAGGATCAAGCCCCGCATTGGGCTCTGTGCTGTCAGCTCAGAGCCTGGAGCCTGCTTTAGATTCTGAATCTCCCTCTCCTTCTGCCCCTCCTCTGCTCACGCTCCCTCTGTCCCTTAGAAATAAGCATTAAAATAAATAAATAAAGTGATTTATATTTTTAAAAAAACTATACACAGAATAAATTCCAAATGATGAAAACCAAGTTTATTTAAAAATTTTCATTAATAATGAAGTTATTTAAGGCTGTATGTTTTCCTCTCAACACAGCGTAAGCTATGTCCCATAGAGTTGGGTATGAGGGATCTACTTTTGCAATGTTTTATATATAATGTGCAACTTTTATATATAATGTGTTCAGGTCATGATCTCATAGTTTATGAGATGGAGCCCTGCATCAGCCTCTGTGCTGACAGCTCATAGCCTGGAGCCTGCTTTGGATCCTGTGTCTTCCTCTTTCTCTGCTCCTCCTCTGCCTCTCTCTTTCAAAAATAAATAAGCATTAAAATTTTTTTTAATCGGGGCGCCTGGGCGGCTGAGTGGGTTAAACCTCTGACTTCAGCTCAGGTCAGGATCTCATGGTTGGTGCGTTCAAGCCTGGGGTGGGGCTCTGTGCTGACAGCTCAGAGCCTGGAGCCTCTTCAGATTCTGTACCTCCCTCTCTCTCTGCCCCTCCCCTTGCTCATTCTGTCTCTCTCCTTCTCTCCCTCAAAAATAAACATTAAAACAATTTTTAAATAATTAAAAATCTTTAAATAAAAAATAAAAGAATTTGTCAATATCTTAAATATTTTTTCTTTTCAAAAATATTTTGCCTGCCGAGATTTATTTTGGACTTTGATCCAATATGTATCCTATATCTCTTTATTCAACTTGTATATTTGTTTTGGGCTTTATTTTTCTAGCCCAGATTATTTCTGCAAATATGGGGTTTAAATGTCTGCAAAGTCCTCTCCCTCTATGCATTATAATTAAATTGGACTTGCTGTTTGTGCTGCTTATTTTCTTTATTCTCATATTTGTCTTCTGTCTGCAGATCCGTACATTTCTGGAATGGGTGCACTGAAGCCCGGGGAAGAGTGAGGCCAGTGCTCCGGTGCAAGGCCCTGCCTGAAGAGCGCTGGTGGGAGCGGACGACTCCACAGAGAAGCCGCGCGGGCGGGGTCGCGGCGGTGGGGGCGGAGCCAGGTTGCGGTCAGAGGCTGTCAGTCCCGTTGCCAGGAGGCGGAATCCGGACACAATGGGGTCTGGGAGTTGGGCTGAGAGGGGTCAGGCATCCAGGCACCCCACCTTGCCTTCCCCGCCGGGAACCACAAGAGCAGGTTAGTGCATTAACTTTGGGGCCCCCTCTGGGCACCAGGTTCCCCACGTCGCCTTCTCGCCCCAGTGTCTTGGCCTGATGACCCTAAAACATCCCAGTCCTCCCAGAACCCCAGGGAATTCCATTCCCCCAGGATTGAACCCAAACTTGGCACGCTCACACACCCCTACTGGACTCACTCAGGGGGCCTGAAGCTCCGGCCCGGCCCCCCGCCGCCCCCCGTTGAGCCGGGAAAGCTCCAGTTTGTTTTCCCTGCGCCAGGGATACACGATGGGCCCCGCCCCCAGAGTCGGGGGAGCCGGAGCCGTGAAGCGCGTTCCGCGCGAGTGCTGGGTGGAGGGGCCGGGGCCGCCACCTTATGTCCACAGGTGCCGCGGGCCGTAAGCTCACCCCACCCTCGCGCCCCATGGGCTCGGACGTCTGGGTCGGCTCTTGGCGGCCGCACCGGCCCCGCGGCCCCATCGCAGCGCTCTACAGTGGCCCGGGCCCCAAGTACATGCTGCCACCGAACACCGGTACCGGCGTCCGGCGGGGGTTGGAGGGAAGGGGCTACCGAGGCTTGTGCCGGGAGGGGGACACCGTACCCAGGCTGCGGGGCGGAAGGGAGGAAAGTCTGTTGAAGGGAGGGGGACGGTGGGCTGTGCCCAGGGCGGAGAGCAGCGGGGCCCCATGGTGACGCTGGGACGCTCCTTTAGGCTACGTCCTGCACGACCCCTCGCGGCCCCGCGCCCCGGCATTCTCCTTCGGCGCGCGCCTCCCCATGCAGCAGACTTCGTTCGGCCCGGGGCCCGGCCACCTGGTTCCAGCTCGCATGACCGTGCGCGGCCGCGACGGCACCCCCGCCTACTCCATCTACGGCCGTGTGCGCCAGGCAGCGCCCTTCCTCACTCCGGGACCCGGTCAGGACTGCTGGGACCCCGGGCTCCCCAGGGCAGAGCCGCCTCCGAGGTCCACCCGGGTACCCCGTATCTGAGCCCCGACCCCCCTCCTCGTGTACCCTAACACTCCAAAATCGGCATCCCCATATATGGATCTCAAAAGAACTCCCAAGCTCCACCGGGCTTTGACAAATCGTGGCTCCGATTCACCAGGCCCCCCAACCCGGGTTCCCACCAGGCCCCCAACCCTGTCCCAGCACACACCCCCGGTCCGCCCCACAGGCAGGTATTTCCCCGAGCGAGCTGGGAACGCGACGTACCCCAGTGCGCCTCGGCACACCATCGCCCCCCGAAACTGGGGCATCCACGCGGAGCAGCAGACCCCAGGTGAGACCAGACAAGCCCATTCCAGCACCGTGGACCTTCCTATCCCCAATGGGGAACCAGACTGCAGCGGGGAGACCCTGGCCTGGCAGGGAAGACTCACCACCCGAACTCCACCCCTTGCTGGCTCCTCCCCAGGTCCCGGGGCCTACACTGTGCCCTCGCTTTTGGGTCCACGCGTCATCGGTAAAGTCTCGGCCCCAACTTACTCCATCTATGGCCGCAGCGCAGTGGGCAGCTTCTTCGAGGACCTCAGCAAGGTGGGGGTGGGGCTGCAGGGCACGACGCAGCGGGGGGCGGGGGGTACACCTGATGGGCCACAGAGTCGGGTAGCAAGAGGTGAAAGCCAATGCGCCCCCGTTGCCCTCCCACAGACCCCGGGTCCCTGCGCCTACCACGTGGTGAACACTGGGATCTACAAGCCTCGGGCCCCCCAGTTCTCAATGCTGGCGCGGACTTCACTCCCCCAGGACAACACCCTAAATCCGGGGCCCGCAGCCTACAACGTGGACCAGGTGGTCTGGAGTCCTGGGTCAAGAGACAGGGGCGGGGGAGGAGGGGCAGGGTCCCGGGGGTCCCGGCGCGGAGCTGGACGCCTGGCCCTGCGAGATCATTGCCGTCTCCTGGGTCTGCAGCACCGCAAGCCCGGCGGCTGGAGCTTCGGGATCCGGCACTCGGACTACCTGGCCCGGGTCCTGACCGACGTGGATGACTGACCCGCCGGGCGGGCGCGGCCCCACAAACATTTGCTTAAAGTCTCCCGAACCAGCAGCGTGTCAGCCCCTGTGTGTTCGCGGCGGGCGCGCAAGGTGCGGGGCGCGCGAGGCGGGACGCTCAGGCCCACGAGTCCCGGGAGCTCCGTGGGCTAGCAGGCCTGGGAAGTCCCGGAAGTCTCGCGCCCTCGGGCCTTCCTGATTGGCCGGGACAGAAGGGTCGTCCCGCCTCCCTGGGGCGACCATTGGCCGAGAGTGCCGCCTGTCCGGGGTGGCCCCGCCCACTCGCTGTCCTGCTGCCACGCGAAACCGGAAGGCCAGTGGCTGGAATCTGAAGCAGAATGGGCAAGGGCGGCTGTACCGGGCAGGTACAGGCCGGGGTCAGGTTGTGAGGCCAACAAGTGGCAGCCAGACACAGACACGGGGCAGGGGAGCGGACGTAAGAGGGAGAGACCAGATCAGGGTCAAGAGACCCGACTAGAGTGCACCGGCTGCAGAGACACACGGGGCACCGGCAGATTCCGGCAGTCTCGCACCCTTCGGGCTTGGAGCGATGGCGCAGGCGCGCCTGGTGACCTCTCAGGGGGAGGGAGCCAGGGTCTCCAGAGCTCACGCAACTCCCGGGGCTGATCTGCCTGAAGAGAGACGAAGGCCGCCTGAGCTAGGGGGACATCAGGGGCTTCGTGCGCGCTCTGGACGTGAGCGCGCAGGGCGCGCAAATTGGTGCATGGGAACTTCTGGGCACCGCTGGCCCTGAAGTCAGTCCGAGGCCGCCTGCCCCCAGGGACGCCACAGGGCACCACCACGGTCAGTGAACTCAAGATAACCCACCGCTGTGAGAACACCGCACTCCCTCGTGATGGCTACACCACCGTATCCCATGCCTAAAGGCCATGCTAATCGGCATGCCACTGCAAGGCATAGATCTGAAAAAGACCATGGCGCTGACCCAGGCCCTGGCCAAGTCTGGGCAGCATCTGGAGTGACCAGAAGCTAGCAGCTCATGGACAAATGGAGGTAGATGAGGGCCCAGATGGCATCAATGGTCATGTTGACAGCCCGGCTCCTGTGAATGGAATCAATGGCCACAGGAGTAGGTGACAAGGTCAGCCTGGACCTGGTACCTACCTGGCTGGCTATAGGCTTCAAGATTAGAAGATGCCTCCTTTCCAGACCAGAACGTCTGACCTCAAAGAGGTCAGTTAGCAGCCTACAGGCAGTCTTCAACTTCAAGCCTGGCCTAGACAAAGTCTCTCAAAGGCAGGGTCCAGGCTTCTCACTCCCATGATATGACTTAGGTTACCCCACCCCATCAGCCCTCCATAACAGGACCAAGTTCTCCAGTTCTCCCGAGGTACCCCAATCATGACTCCCAAAGGAAAGGCTGGGTGTTCCTCTCTTTGTTCCCCAGACTTGTGCTCCTAGAGGTAGGTACTAGCCTCCTCTTCATCACTCTCCATACCAAATCAGAACAATTTCTTTTCCATTCCCTCTCCACCAGCTGCACATCCATTACAACTGCTTAGTAAATACTTCACACCCACTGAAGTCCTAACCAGGGAAAGTGGGAGAGAATGTGGAAGTAGAGAAGTAGGTTTGTTAAGTGTACTCAGGATCCCTGCCCAGCAGGTACCAATGATAAACGGATGTGGTCTGGGTACCCTGGCGGGCCAGGGAGAAAGCCCTGCCAATAAACTGGAGTCTATTCCTGGATTCACCCTCATCCAGAGCTAAGAGCAGGTACAGGTGGGCCACTGGTCATTGACCTATATTCTTGATAGTAATATTGGCCAGAATCTCTGAAGAATCACTGATAGGTCATTAATCAAGGTTACTAATGAGGATATTGATCAAAATTATTTATGGGTCATTGATGGTTATTGAACTTTGGTCAAGTCATCAGTGAAGCCTTGATTGGAGTCATTCATAGGGACTTGATCAAAATCACTATTGGGCTTCTGATCAATCATTTATGAACCAAAGGATATTGGTTAATATACCTGGTGGGTCAGACCAGTCATAATGAGGAATTACCAGAATTGTTCATAAGTTTCTTGTCATGGTCTTGGACACCTGTCATGGTTGCTGATGAATCCTTGATCAGGATCAGTGAAGGGATCAGTGGGAATCCTGAAGCAGGGGAGTCTGGCCAGATGTAAGGGCTGCTGGAGGGAGTGGGCTGCTGTCCTATGGGTCAGGGCAAGAAGCTGGTTCCTGCAATGGACTCCTGTATGAAGCCAGAAGTGCCAGTCACCGTTGACAACCTGCTAGTCATCAAAGGTAAGCTGACCTCAGACTCCAGGTCTACCCCCTGCATGGTAGAGACCCCTGACTCTGGCCCACACAGCCAGAGGCCTCTCATCAGGGAACCATGGGACTTCCCCCAATCACTGGTGATCTGAATGAACCCCGGGGTCAGTGTCCCATCGAAAGACCCCTGACCACCAACTCAGAAGGGGGACCTGACTGATGCACAACGCACCTATTGTTGCGGGTTCAATAGGGGACTTGATCTTCAATATTCAGGGTCCCTAACCCCTCCTCATGACTGACCCAAGTATCAGTATATCCCTGTGAGAAATAAGCCCACTGATCCAATCAAAGGAAGGTCACAGAGACTCAGCACAGTGAAGCCAGGCTTTAATCAACGTTCTGGCAAGGGCAGGTGTCTGACGGCACACTCAGGGCATTTATAGCGGGCAACTTATCTCCTAGGGTGAAGCCCCTCCCCTGGTTCCTCACTGGCTGACTACTACAGAGGTTACAGCCTTACCCGGGTGTAACCTATGCGCATGGAAGGCAAAAAGTAGTCTGGTTGAAACAAATGTACATTCCCTGAGGAGACCAGGCGTCAGTTCTTTGGCACAGACTCATCGCAAAGCCCAAGAAAATAAGGCCATTAAAGAGGGGAAGAAGCAGGAAGTGAAGTACCTAAGGCTTTGGGAATCCATGGGTGGGGGCAGGGGTGTGACTACGTATTTCCAATAGGTTGTAAACCTATTGTTAACCAGACAGCGCAGCTTTTATTTGGTATTTCCAAAAATGAACCATCTCACTTCTCACACACTTCTCTGAAAAGCTCCAGACTCCTTATCTCCAGCCCCTTCTGCATCTCCCAACCGCCTCCATCCTCAGTGAGAAGATGGCGGACAGTGCATCCCATCTGGTGGTGGACTTGAATGATTACCTAGTCACACCCATCAGCTGGCAAGAGCCCTGGGGAGCACCTGTAACTGCTGGAGCTCGTGTGGCCTATGGGAATCCCAGTGTGGCTGTGGCCTCTGTTTGGGTAGGTCTCCTAAAGTGAGCTCATCTTCCCCTTCATAACTCTGGCACTTTGGTCCCCTGTGCCTCTTAGGAGCTGGCCGAAGGCCTAGCCCAGGAGCGCTTCGAGTGAATGTTCGGGCGCAGAGCTTGGACCTGAGCCTGGGTCCAGGCCTATGCTATGCTCCTGGACCTCCGCGCGCGTAGGAGGAGCTGCACGTGCCCATGGACGGTGGGCACCGGGAGACGTCCGTCCCTCCCCACCAACCCAGGCCCCTATCCTTCTCCGAGTTCCCATTCCCTTTGCTTCCCCGAGCCCCGGATTCTCACCCTAGACCCCTGCCTCTGACCGAAACCGCGCAGCTCATCCTGGCGCAGCCACAGGAGGGATCCGCTCCGGCTGGGGGTGGGCGCCAAGCTGCAGGTCGGCGTGGACTAGAGGCTGGCCCTGCAGGGGATGTCGTGCCCTCGGACCGCGCGCCCTTCGCCGCCCCCTCGCCCTTCGCCGCCCTCTCATCCTTCGCCGACCTCTTCCCGCCGCCCACCGAACGTCGACCGACACCCAGCCCAACAGCCAGCTGCAGCGAAACCACGGGAAAAGCGCCGTGACTAAGGGCAGTGGGTGGCGCTCCGAGTGAAGCGCGGCCACCGTGGGACGGAGAAGGGGGGCGGGGTGGGGAGGACGCCCCGCCCGGCCCTGTATTTGGCCGCAGGCGGAGCCCACCACCTTTTGCGCATGCGCGCAGCGAGGCAAGGCGGGGCAGGAAGCAGGGCCGTTCAGTTTTTCTGCGCGTGCGCGATGCCCTTGAGCATGCGCATTGGCATCGAGCGTACCGGGAGCGCCGGAACCTAGCGAGTCCGACAGCGCAGCGTGGTCGATCCTGCGGCGGCGACGAGCTCACTCAGAGCGGGGCTTTCGGGAGTCGCGGCGCTGACGTCGGGTTCCGAGGAGCCTGGGTCGTGCTCGGTCTGTGGTTCGCTGTCCAGCTCTCTGACCTTACAGGTGCGCCTCCGGGAGGGCGTCCTGGAGGTGGGGCTCCCAGGGAAAAGGGGCCCATGAAGTATCCATAGGCTGTGTTCGCTTGCCAGGCACATCCCGTGTGCTGCTTAGAGCGCGTATGCAAAGAAGGAAGCTGATGTAGAGAGGCTGTAGGACGTGCCGAAGGTCATCCAGCCCAGAGCGCAAACCCAGGAACCTTCTGGACGTGGGCAGAGACCAGACGTCTGGGAATCCTCGGGAGGGTCTCTTAAGCGGCTGAACAGGTGAAGGGGGAGTCCTGAGGCCCCCACTTAGCAAACTTCCAGGGGCTCCCGTGAAAGAACATGGCGGACACCGATATTGGTGTCAGGATCCCGGCCGAGAAGGGTGGTAGTGGGGGCTTGTGATCAGTGGAAACCTCGTTCCCCTCTCGGGGTGAGAGCACAGGAAAGCTCGGCGTGGAGCGGCATCGGTGGGTACTTGCCCGGGCTCCCTGTGGGCAGACCCGCGTGGGTGCAAAGGGCTGCGGCTGACTGCGAAGGAGGGGCACAGGACCAGGGTTGAAGGGAAAGGCTGTCAGGCCGCAGAAGGGCCGAACGAGCCCGTCTTTGGGGGTTAAAGCCAGATACTCAGCCTCTTTTCAGGAAATGGGGGGTTTATTGCAAACTGATACACATGCTCAGGAGCCCAGGCAAGGCATGCACCTGGAATGCTTCCCATCAGCTGACACGGTGAGGTGCGGAGTGCTTCCCCAGGCCATATAGAGCTGTAGGTGCAAGGACCCGGGTGGGATGAGACAGAGGCTCTCCAGCTAAAGGACAGGAGTGACAGGCCTGGGCATTTGGCGACACCTTTCATAGGTGAAGCAGTTCTGAGCTCTGCTGAGCACTAAATGAGCAGCTGCAGTGTGGGCTTGGTCCTTCAGAGGGTGGCAAGTCTCCCCAGAGCAATGGGGGTTGACCCAGAAGGCTGAATCAATTGCAGGCTCCTAACACCTGTGCTCTTTCCTAGGCGCATCAGGTCCATGCTGCTGCTGGTTTGGGCACCCAAGGCTTGGCACAGGCTCTCTCATCTCAAGCCCTCAGCCCTCCTTTGGACCCCAAGAGGCAAGGCCCGACATGTGAGGTGCCGGCTCCTGTCAAGTCAGGGCCCTGGAGAGAGAGGCAGGCAGAGCCGGCCCCAGGGCCCTGGGCTTCGAACCAGGCTGTTGATCACTGCCTTGTTTGGGGCTGGGCTGGGTGGGGCCTGGCTGGCCGCAAGGGCTGAGAAGGAGCAGCGGAGGCAGCAACAGCGGACTGAGGCTCTGCGCCAGGCGGCTGTGGGCCAGGGTGACTTCAGCCTGCTGGACCACCGGGGACAGGCTCGCTGCAAAGCCGACTTCCGGGGTCAGTGGGTGTTGATGTACTTTGGGTTCACTCACTGCCCCGACATCTGCCCAGACGAGCTGGAGAAACTGGTGCAGGTGGTACAGCAGCTGGAGGCCGAGCCTGGCCTACCCCCGGTGCAGCCTGTCTTCATTACTGTGGACCCCGAGCGGGACACCGTCGCAGCCATGGCCCGCTACGTACAGGACTTCCACCCACGGCTGCTGGGCCTGACCGGTTCCGCTGAGCAGGTGGCCCAAGTGAGCCGCAGCTACCGTGTGTACTACAGCGCCGGCCCCAAGGACGAGGACCAGGACTACATCGTGGACCACTCCATTGCCATCTACCTGCTCGACCCTGACGGCCTCTTCACAGACTACTATAGCCGGGCCAGGTCAGCAGAGCAGATTGCGGACAGCGTGCGGCGCCACATGGCTGCCTTCCGCAGCGTCCTGCACTGAAGCGGGCCATTAAAGAGCATGTGATGGCGCTGTGTGCCTGTGATCTCTACCGGCGGCCCCAGGAGGCCTAGGCAGGAAAGGGCAGCCCTTTCCCTGCACGCAGCAGGAGGTGAAGTCTTTTTAGGGGTTAGGTGGGATGGCAACACCATTTTATTGGGCTGGGCCAGCCAGGAAACAAGGGCAGAGTGAGCAGATGCAGTGCCCAGCACCCATGAGGGATGGAGCTCCAGAGCCCACCCCTCGGCCTCCACACTCCCCACTCAGGGCTGGGCCATGGAGGGGGCAGCGTACGTCTGGAAGCGCTTGTGGGCCCGCTGGTGGGTGAGGAGTCTCAGGGACATGGTGTCCACAGCTGCCTCCAGCCCCGGCTGCTGGGTGATCTCCACTGTGTGGTCGTTAGCCTATAGGGATAAGGTGTCAGCAGAGTCGAGGACCACGTCCCTCCCAGGCGCCCCAGGCCACTCACCAGCTGCAGGGAAGCCAGCATGGAGCGACACACCTCGAAGGCAGGCTGGCCAGCTACTAGCTCCGCAAACGGACACCACTGGTTGAGCTGGCTGAACCTTGAGACCACCTGGTCCCCATAGGTGTGGATGTCAAAGGGTACATGCTGTTCCTGCAAGAAAGAGGGGCAAGATCCTGGGACAAAACCCAGGCAGACGGCAGGGGCGTCCCTATCTGTCAGTCAGGGGGTGGCCCAACTCCTCACCTGCTCCTGGAGCAGGGGCTGGACAGTGTCTTCCCAGTGCCTGATGCGCTCACTCAGCTCCGTCTCCTGCACAAACTTCTGAGACGTGGCGATGAAGAGCTCCTATGGCAGAAGCAGGAAGTGCCACCTTCTGTGCAGGGGCCCCTCACTCAGCCCCCCAAGCCCCTACCTGCTCTAACTGGGACCTACCACATTCCTGCGGACCAGCTCTTCATAGCTCAGGGATGCTGGCACGGCCTCTGCTTCTGGAAAAGGGGCAGCTATTAGCTGCTGTGGCCACGGGCCACACCCCCTCCTCCTTCCACTGTCCTCAGGGGTCCCTTGTGGCCCCCTGGCCAACAGCTCACTCTCAGACCTACCCAGGTCTGCGGCTTCCCCAGGCTTTGCCTCCTGAGGCTCTGCATACTCCTCAGGCTCTAGAAAGTCATCTGCTGGCAGACAGAGAAGCCCCAGCAGGAGGCAGGTTGGCTGGCAGCAGATGCTGAGCCCCCACCCAGGCCCATCCCAGTAGGCTCCCACCTGCTGCCCCCAGATCTTCTAGGGAATCCTCCAGGCGGTCCTCTTCCACAGGCCATAGCCCCTCCTCAGGCCTTGGCAGCCAGCGCTCTGCCATCTGTGCACAGAGAGCATCTATGAGGGGCACTGCTGTCTCCCATCCAGGACCCCACAGGGTCCAGACAGCAGCCAGTACTTGCCTCCCTCCTCTGCAGCTTCCGGAGGGTCTCCAGCTGCTCCTTCACGTGCTTCCAGTATAGGACTTCCATGTCTGCATGCAAAGCCCATGTGAGAGGGACTCGAATGCCCTGCCCAGGCCCCCCTCCCCCAATCCACCTAGAGCCTTGGGTACCCCCAGGCCGAGGGGAGGCAAGCACTCAGCAGAGTGCGCACACGGCCCTGACCTCACCTGCAAAGGACGGACCCTTTCGCCGAGGCCTCCTGCTGTCAGCGTGCTCAGCATCTTCAAGAGAATGTGGTCAGCAGGAACCAAGCCAAGTCCCTGTGAGCTGGACCCAGACCCTCCTGCCCTGGCCCAGCCCAACCACACCCACTCACAGGCAGCCAGGTACCACTGGTGGAAGTCCTGCAGCTTGGAGACACCCTTCCTCTTGCGCTTCTGTCCTGGAACCTCCTCCACGCAGGGGGGCACAGAGTAGGGCCTACCTGGGGGCAAATGGCTATATCTCAGCACACAACCTCAGGCCCTGGGGTAGATGATGGCACCCACAAGCCCTAGGAGCAAGTGCAAAGTGCACGAGGCAGCACAGCCCCCACCAGAGCCCACGCTCAGCTACCACTAGTGCTCCAGAGAACCCACCCACAGGTGCCCAGGTGAAGGTGTCCCTCCACCCGATTACCTTTTTTGAAGGGCTTAGCGTCCAGGGAGTCAAAGGGATCCAGGCTCTCCCAGGGGTCTGGGGTTTCCTGAGCAAAGAGCACAAGCAGATGTGCACCTTCCCCCCAGAAGTCCAGACACTGAGTGCAATGACAGCCAGAGAAGGGCTGGCCACATTCAATCCAGGACCCACAGGTGACCCACCAGAGAGGGAGGTGCCCCAAAGTGACAGAAGAGGGAATTCCATTTCTGGGGGAAGGAAAATTCCTTGCAAAAGAGAGCACAAAGGGCCTCAGGCTAGGGGCCCAGGCATCCAGGGCTTTGAAAGCTAGCGGGAGTGAGGGGTGGGCAGTGGAGCCCCAGAGCACACCCCCCCCGCCATGGGGCCTCTGAGCCCCCGACTCACCTTCAGCAGGAGCGTGGGCTCCCGTCGCTCCCGCAGTGCACGCCTGCTAGGCTGCGCCTCGATCTGCAAAGAGACAGCCCCAGAGGTCCCCTCTCTCCACCTCCACCCAAGGCCGGGGCACCCTGGCAGCTCTGCTCTAGGGTCAGACGCGAAGAACCCGCAGGGACCCTCTTAAGGAAAACAAAAACTTAAATTTTAGGAGAACATACAGACTAGTAAACTAGTGGTCATGGAGTACTATTCTTTTCCTTTAAAAAAAATACCCCCCCCCCCCAAAATGCAATAAACATCCATGCATCTACCAATCAAAATGAACAAATACTAACATTTTTCCTGCATGCATCAGGGTTTTTCTTTTAATAAAAAGACTTCTGAGCTCCAGGCTGGAACACAAAGCCAGCCCATGGGGATGAAGGGGGGCAGCAAAAACCTCCAAAGCCTACCCCCCGCCCCCGCCAGCCCGAGCTCAGAAGAGTCAGCTTTGGAGACCAGCCGCCATCCTAGGTGGCACCCTGACCACAGGCTCAGACCCCTGAACTCCAGGCCACCTCTCTAAGGAGTGGCAGCTGTTCTGCTCAGAAAGAGGAAAGGTGTGGAAGGCAACACCCAAACAGGCTGGGTGTAAGGACCAGAGGCCTGCGGGCCTGCTGGCGAAGCCCCCAGAGCTGCCTGTCCCACAGCAGCACTGGGCCTGTGCAGGCCTTGCAGGGTTCCCACCTGCTGCGGGCTCCGGGGCTCCCGGGGCTCTGGAGGGACATCGGGGGCCATGGCCTCCGGGAGCCCCGCTGCCCTGTCTGCATCCTCATCCTCCTCACCACCTCCAGGTAGCGGGCCTGCTGGAGAGGTACCTGGGCAGGGGAGCGAGAGACCGGTCAGCCCCGAGAAGCCCCAGACCAGACAGCAGATGGAAGGCTGCCCTTGGCCAACACCGCAGAGAGCCCGCAAGGCCGAGCCCCTCGCGCAGCCCCACTCGCAGCCCCGGAGGGGTGCCACCACTCCTCTCATCAGGCCACTCCTTCATTTGGCCCGTTTTACTTTTTAGCATTTTCCTCCTGAAAGGCTGCCCTCCCAGGGTAGGTCCACACCTCACGGGCCCAACGGTCAGAGGGCAGGCACAAGAGTAAGACACCACAGGGGGGCCGAGGTGGGGGGGAGGCCTAGGCCCAGAGAAGCCAGGCTTCGTTGCTCCCCACACCTCACCCCTGGGGTGGCTGAGCACAGCCCCATGCGGAGACCCCTCCCCCACCACCACCCAGCAAGTCCCCGGTGTGCTCTCTTCTCACCTGGCTCCGGGGACACGCTGAGCACAGGAGCGGGACTGCACACAGGAACTTCCATGGGCTGCTCCTCAGCCCTCTCGGCCTCTAGAAAAGATGGAGGATTGGACAGGCTCAGCCCAATCCCTCCCTCCAGGAGGCCCCTCCCAGGGGCCCGGCAGAACCAGGGCTCGGGAAGGAAGGCAGAGACCCAATACAGGACTCAGGTGCCCCGGGGCTGAGCCAGCTATGGGCAAAGGGGGCAAAGGGGATTTAGCCTGGCAGACCCATCCTCAGGTGCCTGGGGAGGGAGGCGGGACCAGAGCAGACAGGCACAGGGGACCCGACAAGGGGTCCAGCCCAGAAAACCCTTCCTTCCCACCAAGCCCCCACATCCAAGCCCTCACCCTTCTGGTTCTCCATTGGGGATATGCCCACCGGCTCCAACATGAAGGCTCCTCTGGGATGGGGGGTGCATGTGTTCATCCTGAAATCCTTCCGACTGGCCAGGACCTCCCCCTGACAGCTGTGCCGACAGAAACACAGCCACTGCAGGGGTCCTTCCTCAGCGGCCGTCCTCCCTTATCTGACCCCCCTCGCCAGGCCCCGGTCAGTACCTGTACAGGGGGCTGACACTCTTCTCCATCTCATCCGGGGCCACGAGGGCCAAGGGCAGGAGAGGGACGATGAGGACCTCCTGTGTGGAGGCCAGGAGTGGGTGAGCCACAGGCCCCGCGGGCTCCAGGCAGGGGGCGGTACGGGAGGGCACCTTCCAACACCCCCATCAGCTCAATGCAGCCCCCGCAGGGGGAAGGGGACTCACACGGGGAGCCAGGTCACTCCTCAGATCCACGTTAGCACGGGAGTCAGGGAGGTCATCTAGCGACAGGAACTGCAGGGAGACAGAGCTCAGGAGCGGAGCTCGGCAAGTGCACAGCAGGCAGCGGGCACGCACCCGAGAGATCTCACCTGGTCCTCTGCCTCCTGGGGGGCCCCGGAGCTGGCGTCCCCAACGGCCCCAGGTTCCCGCACCGAGGAGAGCTGCTTGGCCCGCCTGAGAGAGAATCAGCGCATGGGCACCTGGGAGGCTGCAGGCGGGGCAGACGCTCCCGCCTCCACCTGCAGCTCAGACCACCAGTACTCACTTCTTGCCGGAGATGAAATCGAGGGCCTGGTAGACCAGCGAGTACAGGTACTCCACCTGGGAACCAGAAGCAGACGGTGAGGACACAGAAAGGAGCAGCCTCCCAGAGACGCAAAGACAAGCGTGTGCACAGAGAAGCCCGCGGTCCCCTCTAAAACCTCCAGCACAAGTCCTACCCACGTGGCTGCTAAAGAGACGTCCCCAGTCAAATAAGCACACCTCGTCAGTTGTGGCGGTCTCCTTGTCCTCCGTCCCCACGAGCCACGCAGCCCCAGGAATGGCCACCTCGCGCAGTGCTGCCTGTCTTCACGCCCTGCACGCCAGCCTGCGTGTGGCCCGCTGGCCCACCGCTGTGCTGCTCCCGCCCAGCACCCACAGTGGCTCCTCTTCCTCCTACACGCTAGGGCCACCACCGCCCCATCTCTGGGATCCCCGGTGAGTCCCTGCCTGCCCTGTCACAGCTCCAGCCACAGCCTGTGGGACCCAGCCATTACAATGAGGGCCAGGATTTCCGAGGTGCTGACCAGCAGGGTGTGTGTCCCACCTCTGGGTGACACCACCCAAGAGCACAGGCAAGCCCTGGTCTGGGCCCCGCCTTTTTTTTTTTTTTTTTTCCAAAGGCAGCGCATGTCTATTGCACTTCTATGCATGGGGCTCTGCGCTAGACCCGAACACAATGGTGAGCACAAGACGCGGTGGCCCCTCATCACACGGGCCCCGTTTGTTAGGGTTAATAAACACTACCTGTTTCAAGTGTCTGTTCATGTATACAGGATTGTGTTCATGCTTCATCCCATCTAGCTTGTCTGAATTAGGTGTCACTGCTGTTCCCGCTTTACAGGAGAATAAACTGAGAGAAATAAAGTCGCCTGGATCAGGGGTAGGTCTGGGAATTGTACCCAGGGATGCATGAATCTCAGGCTGCCCTACCTAATCCGGCAGCCACTAGCCACGCGTGAGTTAGCCAATTTTAAATTTAAGTTTACTGAGAGTAAAACTCAAAATTTCTCAGTCACACTGGCCACATTTCAAGGGCTCGGTAGTCACGTGGAGCAAGTACTTACCGTCTTTGACAGCACAGGTCAGAGACCACATCCGTCATTTCAGAAAGTCCTACTGGACAGCGCTGATCTAAAGCTTACACTCCCCCACACCTTCCAGACTTTACCATTAACCTTTCATTACACTTGCTTTACCACACATTTCTCCATCAGTCACCTCCCGTTTTGTTTTGAAGTTACTTGCAGACGTTACTTCTCCGGACAAACACGGGATGTAGGAATTCGACTTAACCAGTGAAATCTCAGACCATCTTAGTAACTTGGGTGCCCAGAGGCAAGTCCACGTCCTGGGCCAGTTCAGATTGAATGGGGATCGCTCGCTTGCTCTTCTCTCGTCTGGACCCCATTATCAAGTTCCTTAACACAGGTCTACACTCCTGCCTCCCGTCTTTCTCCCACCCACTGAGTCCGTGCCATCACCCACGATTCCCTGCTCCTCCCCCAGGGGACGGCTAAGCACTTGTGGGGGAAAACTGCAGAAATGTGCCCATGCAGCCCCTACGAACAGCAGGGGCACTCAGTCTCCATCAGACTGCCTGTGCTTCTGGGTAGTCTTTTGTTTTGCATTCCCCTTAGCAAGTTTTCTTTTTATTTATTTTTAAATGTTTTATTTATTTTTGATACAGAGAGAGACGGAGCATGAGAGAGGGAGGGGTAGAGAGAGAAGGAGACACAGAACCAGAAGCAGGCTCCAGGCTCTGAGCTATTAGCACAGAGCCTGACATGGGGCTCGAACCCACGAACGTGAGATCTGACCTGAGCCGAAGTCGGAGGCTGAGCCAACGGAGCCACCCGGGTGCCCCCCTAACCCCAGCAGTATTTTGAACTTTCACCAAATTTCACTCTCCAAATTTCCTACCTAGTAGCTGATTCTTTACAGCTGACTTGTATTCTCCATTATAAAAACGGGGGCCCTGGGCAGGAACTCCCCAAAGGCCGTGTCCAACCTTGGCACATCAATATTGACTTCTTCCCCCCCAAACCCTGAGATGAGGTGTCTTTTCTTTTTTTCAAGGTAGGCCTGTCAACCCATGGTCCTGATCCATTCCCCAACGATCGCTTCTGGGATTTTGTCTCATCCGCCACCCCACCCCCAGCCCTCTGGTGCTACGGTTTCCAGCATGGCGGTCAGGGATACCTGCCCCATCTGGTTCTGATTTCACCAGTCCAGGTGATGTCCAGGAGCTGGGCATGAGACGGACCGCTGCCTGGACGGAGCACTGCTGCTTTCCTTACTGCCACCCTTGTCCCCCTTCCCAGTGACCACTCCCCCAAAGGGGTCACACCATGCCCCCATCTCTCTCCCCACCCCACAGTCTGGTCCTTCTCTCCCCTAAAACCCTGGTGACCTTCAATTACAGATCCATGAGACACCTGTGGGTCCTGTGTGGGTCAATTCACTGAATTCAACATTTTTGGTCTTATTTCTCCCCCCTTGAAATTCTCTACTGCTGACTTCTAGGACACTGTCTTGATTTACCTTTCTCTGACTTTTCCTTCTTGTGGGTGCTTCCTAAATACTGGTTTTCTCAGGGTGCTCCCTTCATCTGCTTGTCCTCTTACTCTACAGGGTTTCTAGTCGATGGGACTACAGACGTTTTGGACGTTTTGGATAATTCTCTGCTGCGTGGGGCTCTCCTGTACAGTGTTCGAAGGTTATACGTCCGAGACTGTTCTCGTCTGTAACTGTTCAATTATGAGTCCAAGCTGTATTACAAGGTACTGAGGAGAAGGGAGACCGGAGGCGATGGCGAGGCAAGGAAGAGACGGGGGGACAGTGAACCAGCCAGCAGGGCAGTGACCTCGGTCCCACCACATACGGAAACAGCAAGAGCAGCAGCCAGACGGGCCCACCTTCTTACTGTAGACACAGGCAGAGCCCTGGATCAACAGCGCTGCTTCAATGAAGTTCATGGTGGTTTTCCCTTCGTCAAAAGAAATGCAGATCTGGTCCAGCTGCAAAACACAACACCAGGGCATTGGGGAGCCGGAACCTGCGTAGGCTTCTCCCCAAGAGCCCACCCAGCGCCCCTGCCTCCCCCCAGCACTCTGGCCTGGATGCCCGGTCACCACAATCAGCCCCTCAGAGCGCTGGCTCTGCTTCGAGGGGAGGCAGGTCTTTGCGATTTCTCCTACTTCCTGCAACCTCTCAGACCTACTAGTTTAGAAAAGGGAGGCCCCTAGAGTGTATCAGCCACAAACAGCCAGAGCTACACAGCAGTCCCTTTGGCGAGATGTTCCACACCAGCCCAACCAAGTCAAGGCCCAACGTGGACAGAACTGGGCAGGAAGACCCCTCACCCTGAGAGAAGGAAAGGGGAACCTCAGGGGTGAGGAAGACAGACAAAACTCTGGGCCTCAATCCTTTGAGCGGAAACTAAGGAAACACTCGTGAGTCCTCCTCCTCCCTCTGCAACCCCTGGTCCCCCGGGAGCCCCTCGGACGTCTGTGTCCACGGACGACACGCCCACGATCTCCAAGCCCACGTGCAGCAACAGTCTCCCCTAGGCTGCAGGACCACGCTTAGAGCGGCCCCGACACATCCAAGTGTCCCCAAACGTTTTATCTCCATACTTAAGCCAGGGCTCCCCACAACCTGGCCCCTCTCCTGCACATCTCTCAGCAAACAGCACTTTGAAGCCCAAGGTGCTTTCTCAAGCGCTTTGCCTTTGCTTTCTTCCATGTGCCGAGGACACCTGCCCCCAGCTGTGCCCGTGTGAGCCCTGCTGTGTGGCTCGGACACCTGGGACCGCCCTGCAAGGCAACTGCAGTCTTCACCTCAGGGCCTGACGCTGGTGTCCAGTAAGTGTTTCATGAACGCTCAAGTGCTGAACATCGGAGCTAAGCCTGAAAGACACTCCCCAGGCAGATGAAGGGAGCACCCACTCCCACAAAGGCAGTTACCTGACCCGGGATTCTACTATTTTGGAAAATGAGTATTGTGCAAACACGTCCCAAGCACAGGGTGTGTTGGGGAGCAAGGTTAGACATTAGACACTATGGAGAGGGAGTCTGGGAGGACACCCCAAGGGCCACCTCTACCAACTCCTGAAGGACAGAAAGAGTTTTTCAGGCCAGTGGAATATGAGAGTCTGAGAGAGTGCAAGCATTCTGGAAATAAGTGAAGGGCTTTCCATGAAGCAAAGGACTGTGAAGGAGAGGGTAGCTGGGCCACTCAGGCCTTTTCTTCTCAGCCCAGACCAGCTCCCCCACCCCCAGGCCGTCACACTCCATCCACCTCCTAACAACTCCCAAACGCGTGCTCCAGATCGGACCTCCCATCTAAGCCTAAATCCGTACGTCCAACTGCCTTCCTCGAACACCATTTGGATATCTTAACCAAAATTCGTATTGCACAGGTCCACACTGAACTCTCGATAGCCCCCCAGCCACCTGTCCACAAACCCACAAGTCTTAGCTCCTTCCTGTCTTCTCTCATTTCCCTCCCCCCATTCAATCTATGCCAACTTCCCTGCCAATCCCAGGCTCCACTTCGGCTAAACTGTCTGCTCCTCTCCACAGTGACCGTGGCTCTTGCTCAGCCAGCGCCACCTCCCGCCTGGCCCTCGGCCCCGCCTTCACTCCCTTCCAGCCTGCTCTTCACAAGCCAGGGCTGGTCTGAAGACACCAAGCAGATTACGTCACTGCACTCAGAACCCTGTCGGCGTTCTGCCACTCCCAGGGGAAAAGCCCAAATCGCAGAGAGAGCCTTGCAGGCTCGCCAGCTCCCCTCTCCAGCTGCCCGCCCTTCCCTGCCCACTGCAGGGCAGTCCCACAGGGCTACCACTCCAGGTCCCCCGCAGAGCCAAGCACTTTCCCACCTCGCAACAGAGCCCTCAACTCTTCCTTTGTACCTCCAATCAGCTTGTGACTGTACAAAGACACCGTGATGAGGACAGTGGCCTCTGCTCTGCCACCTGTTAGACAGGACTGTGAGCCCATCCCTTAGCCTCCCTGTGGAACTAACACCTGTTCTCATGACTCCATGTCGCCACTGTCTCAGGATCTGTCCTCCCACAAGGGTGAAGCAGGGACTGCTGTTTGCTTGCCACTATTTTCTCAGGATTTAACATGATTCTTGGCATACAACAGGCACTCAACAACAGCAAAAAAAATAAATGGATGAAAAAGAATATCAACATGATGTGTTTCTTTAAAAAAAAGAACTTTCTGGTAGCTGCACATAAAAGGAAAGGAAGAGAAAGACAAAATGAGAAGCAGGGAACCAAGACTTTAAAGGGCAGAGAAGGTCTGGAAGAGCAAACAAGAGCAGGAAGGAAGCCGACCAAGTTAGGAAGTAGGTTTGCCAGGCATCCCCAAGCACCCTGCTCAGTGTGGAAACCTCATCTCACAGGAGCCCCGCCCAGCACAAGTATCTGCATTTTCTCAGCAGTCTAGGTGTCCAAGCAGAGAAGGTAGGTTAGCAGCTCAAGTATTCATTCAACAAATGCCTATCCTATGCCTACTATGTGCCGGGCATTCTATTATGCAAAGGGCGCAGCGTATACGCATGGCTCCTGCCCTGGCAGGACTTACATTCTAGAGCGGAACCGGACCACAGACAAGTGAACAAGTTAAAGACGAGCTTGTAATAAACACTCTGAAGAACAGTAGGTACCGGAACAACTATTTCACACAGGCTGCTCACCTGACATTTAAGCTGACACATAAAGGATAAGAGGAGATTAATCACAAAAAGAACTGGATGAAGAATATTCCCCAGTGGGAGCAAAAAATACACTCAGTCAGGAATGAGCTCCAGGCTCAGTCAGTAGAGTATGCAACTCCTGATCTCAGGGTCCTGAGATCAAGCCCCAGGCGGGGTGAAGAGATTACTAAACAAAAAAAATAAAGTTCCTTATTAAAAATGAGGGGGGGACCTGGTGGCTCATTCAGTTGGGTGTCTGCTGTCAGCACAGAGCCTGCTTCGGACCCTTGGTGCCCCCCCTCTCTGCCCCTCCCCTCCTGTTTCTCTATCTCAAATTAAACAAACTTAAAAAATAAATATAAATAAATAAGCTCCAGTTGTAGGTTGATTGTCTCAAAAGAACAGGCGGAAAAAAGCTCAAGATGAGGCCTAAACAGTCAGCAAGACTGTGATTCAGAAAAAAAGGTGTGCACCTTAGTCTGAGCGCAGAAGAAAGCCTCTGAAGGGACTCAGGTTGGGCACCGCTGCAGCTGAGTTCCACTTGCTACTGGGTGGAGCATGAACTGGATGGGGCCCAAAAAAGCTGTTACAGAGTCTAGGAAGGAAGGTTTTACATGAATCTGAACCAGGTAGAAAAAAGATGAGTTTAAGGGAAATTCTGGTGATGTAACTGACAGAATTCACAGGGTTTCACTAAAACAGCTCCTAGCTCTCACTTTTGGCTGAACAGTAGTGCTATTTACCAAGATCAGGAAGACTGAGATTAGAGCAAAAAAATATAGGGCTCCACTTTAATATATTAAATCTGAGATGCCTGGGATGCCTGGGTGGTTCAGTCAGTTAAGTGTCCGACTCTCAGTTTCAGTTCAAGTCATGATCTCCCAGTTCCTGAGTTCGAGCCCCAAGTGGTGCTCTATGCTGACAGCACTGTTTGGGTTCTCTCTCTCCCTCTCTCTGCCCCTGCCCCACTCTCAAAATAAGTAAACATTTCAAAAAACAAAACTGAGGGGCGCCTGGGTGGCTCAGTCGGTTGAGCGTCCGGCTTCAGCTTAGGTCATGATCTCATGGTTCGTGGGTTCAAGCCCTGTGTCGGGCTCTGTGTTGATGGCTAGCTCAGAGCCTGGAGCCTGTTTCCGATTCTGTGTCTCCCTCTCTCTGACCCTCCCCTGCTTGTGCTCTCTCTCTCTGTCTCAAAACTAAAAATTAAAAACATTTTAAAAAATAAATAAAATAAATACAAATAAAAAAACAAAACTGAGATGCTTGTGTGGAATGTCTAAGGTAAATGTCAAAGGTGAGCAGCTGGATACACAAAATGAATTCAGAGAAAAGATCTGCTGGGGGGTTTGGGGTGCTCAGTTGGTTGAGCATCTCATGGCATAATCCTAGGGTGGTGAGATTGAGCACCAAGTCAGGTTCCGTGCTCAGTGTGGAGCCTGCCTAACATCCTTTCTTTCTCTCTCTCCTTCCCCCTCTGCCCTTCTCCCCACTTCATGCTGTGTAAAAAAATAAAGAAAAGAAAGACCTGGGATAAATCTGAAAGTTGTCCTCACACAGGTGGTATTTAAAATCAGGGAAATAAGTGAGATTATTTAGGGGAGACATATAAGATGGCCCAGGCCCTGCCCAGAGGAGCTAAACACTGAGAGATTGGATAGTAAAGAAATAGTAAGCAAATGACATGGGGGGAAATATCGGAGCACGTAAACCTGTATCCAAAAAGGAGTGGTCAGCTGAACAGATGCTGCTAAGCTGAATAAGGCAACACTTCTAGCGTCCCGTGGATTTGCCAGGATGGACGTCACTGTTGATCAAGACAAGAGCAGTCCAAGTGGGCTGCGGTGTGAAAGCCAAGTGCAGAATGGAGCAGACAGCGCATTAACAAGGCCTAGATTCGGGTGTCAAGTATGTAGAAAGACTAAAATGCTGATGAATGGAACATGACAGTAGCTTGAAACTAGTCTCAAAATCTAAGATACGAAACCCTCTCACTACTGGGCAGGGCTGCAGCCTCTCTAGAAGACGCCAGTGAGGTCAGCAGAGACAGGTGCAGAAGGGCTGCACGAAGCGCTCTCAAATATCCAAACATGCACACAAATTCAAGTCTTTTCTGTTACATTAGACAAAAATGCTTTGTCACCACCCATGAAATCCATTTCACGGCTCAAGAATAGGTAGCGACCTGTGATGACAACTCCAGGATAATGTAATAAAGGATGACTTCCAGAGGCAGAGATGGAGTTGGAAAAAAAGCGAGCCTGAGGACGAGGGCGGCCAGGGCGCCAGACACGGACGAGGACACGGGGCGGGGCCGCCCAGCAGCCCCCCGGCCCGCCGCCCCGCCCCGCAGCCCCACCCGCCCGCCCCGCGCCACTCCCCGGGACCGCATTCACCTCCTCTAGATATTCGCCCAGCTGGGCCGCCACGTCCACCTCCCAGTTCTTAGTGAGGTCGCGGATGGGCTGCAGCAGATGGGCGAAGCGCGCCTCCACGTCTTCCATGTCCGGAAGGGGCCGGGGCGGCCTGGGGACCGCAGGGCCGTCTTCGAAAGGAGCCAGCGTCCTCAGCCCGCCACTAGTTCTGGCGCCATTTTGCTGTTCCCGCCCAGGGAAAGGACGTAGGGCGCGACGCCGCGCGCACACCTATGACGCACACGTGGCCGCAGCCGGCGAGAACGAACCCCGCGCCGCGCTGCAGGAGCTCGCCGGAAGAGCCGCTGGCCGCGCTGGGGGCGGAGTCGACGTGGGGGGAGGTCCAGGGTGGGCGGGGCCTGCTGTTGCAGCCGACGGGGCGGGGCCGAGCAGGCCCGCGGGCTGTTCTCTGGCCGGCCGAGTAGCGGACATGGCGGGCTCTCGGCTCCCCCAGCAGCTTTTCCTTCAGGGCGTGGCCGCCGTCTTCATGTTCGCCTTCGCGTCCCTCTACACGCAGATACCGGGTGAGGGCCCGAGGTTGTGATGCCCCCTAGCCCGCGCCCTGTGTCCCCTCCTCTCTCCGTCCGACACTCCGCTGATTGGGGGAAGGAGTGAGGTCCAGGCCTCGGTGCCTGGGGTCGGGGCTTTGGTTCGTGTCCTGAGGGCCGCGGGGGCCTTGGGGTGGTATGGAGGACTGCAGGTTCTGACTTGGGGCAGGGGCAGAATTCCGAGGGGTGTGGGCCCAGACCTGGTGGGGCAGGTAGGAGATATGACCTGGGAGAGAGGGGAGCTCAGCTCCGTTGGGTGGGAGGTCCTGACTTGGGGAGTCCCGTAGGCCTTCTGGGACCTGATCTGGGAGGGGTTGGGGATCAGCAGCGGACTCTCACCTGGTTTCAAGAGTTTCCAGGTCCTGACCTAGGTTGGGGGAAGGGGTCGGTCCTGCAGGCCCTGACTGGTGGGAGGAGTGTAGCCTTGGAGGGCAGTGTCCAGGGCCTGGTCCTCATGTGCACTCCCACAGGCCTGTATGGGGTCGATGGCATCCTACCTGCACGGAAGACGCTGAGGCCACAGGGCAAGGGGCGCTGGCAGCAGCTGTGGGAGACCCCGACCCTGCTATGGGAGGCTCCGCAGCTGGGGCTGGACACCACACAGGGCCTGGAGCTGCTGAGCCTGCTGGGCACCCTGCTGGCCCTGGGTGCACTGCTGCTGCGCCAGCTGCGCACCCTCCTCGTCTACCTGCTGCTCTGGGCTGCCTACCTGTCGGCCTACCAGGCAAGTGGGGGCTGCTTGCTGCCCCCTGTACCACTGAGACCCATGTCACCAACTCCCTCCAGCCCTGCCCACCCTTCCCCTCACCCCTGTCTCTGCCTTGCCTGCCTTTGCAGACACACACCCCCTGCTCCCTGACAGCCCTTCTCCCTGCAGGTGGGCCAGGTGTTTCTTTATTTCCAGTGGTGAGTGTGGTGTGGGATCTGGGTGTGGGGCTGCAGGGGGTGGCGTGGAGGGAGATATGTTTGTCTCTCTAGGGAGGACCCTCTGAGGGGAACAGCCTTGATGGGGAGGGGCCCTTTGTGCTGTTCCTTCTCCCCATAGGGATTCCCTACTGCTGGAAACTGGCTTCCTGGCTGTGCTGGTGGCCCCCCTGAGGCAGCGCCTCCACCATAAGCAGGCCCCCCAGGGTGGGCTGGCAGGGGCCTTGCCCCACGAAGACCTCCCCTTCTGGCTGGTCCGATGGCTGCTGTTTCGCCTCATGTTTGCCTCAGGTGTGGTTAAGCTGACCAGCCGTTGCCCCGCCTGGTGGGGGCTTACTGGTAAGGATCCTGTCCTGGACGTTGGGGCAGTCTCGGGGTTCTGCCCAGCCCTGACCACTCACGTCTCACCTGCAGCGCTTACCTACCACTATGAGACACAGTGCCTGCCCACACCTGCCTCCTGGTTCACCCACCACCTACCCGTCTGGCTGCACAAACTATGCGTGGTGGCAACCTTCCTCATCGAGATCGCGGTGCCCCCTCTCTTCTTCGCCCCTGTTCGCCGCCTGCGCTTGGCAGCTTTCTACTCCCAGGTGGGTAGGGACCTCAGCCATCAGGAAGGTGGCCTTCTTCAGCACTGCCCAGTGGGTCTCACTGGGACTGGGTGGCTGTTGCAAGCAGTCAGGAAGGCCTGGTGGGCGGAGGAACAGGCTAACCCAGGATGTGAAGGCATGCCTGCACGGCAGGGCTGCGGCCTCTCTAGAAGATGCCAGTGAGGTCAGGAGGGGCAGGTGCACAAGGGCTGCACGAAGCATGCTGAGCTTGGGTTCTTCCAGGTAGCGGGGAGCCATGGAAGGTATGAGCAGGAGGTAGAGGACAGTGGAGTAAAAACACAACAGAGGCCCAGGGGTGATGAGGAGGGGCTGGGATGCCTGCAGGAGAGGCCTAGGCTTGGGGCGCAGAGGGGTTTGGAAGCAGGCTCTGAAGGGCCAGGAAGGGGTGGGCCTCAGGAGCTCTCAGTGAAGACCTCCCCCAGGTTTTGTTGCAAGTCCTGATTATCATCACTGGCAACTATAACTTCTTCAACCTGCTCACTCTGGTGCTCACCACCGCTCTTCTGGATGACGGGTACCTGACTGCTGCGTCTGGCAACAGCCACTGCAAAAAGACAGCCACTTGTGAGTGTCATCTGTCCTAGACAGTCAGACATGCTCAGCCCAGCCCCCCACCAGCAACTTCCTTTCCCTCCACCACCCCCAAGTACCCCTGCTCTCGGTCCACCCTAGCTGACCTGTGACTGTCTTGCTCAACAGCCTGGCCCAGGACCCTGCTGGCTACGCTGTCTCTGCTCTTGGAATTTGCCGTCTATGGGCTGCTAGCCTATGGTACCGTGCACTACTTCGGCCTGGAAGTTGACTGGGAGCAGTATGCTATCCACTCCAGAACCAGTGAGTGCCAGCTGGGGGGCCAGAGGGCAGAGGCTGGGCCGTCCCTCCTCACACCCCTTTGTTTCTGCAGCCTTTACCTTCCACCAGTTTTCCCAGTGGCTGAAGACAGTGACCCTGCCCACCATGTGGCTGGGGATGGCCTCCCTCACCTGGGAACTACTGACTGCCCTCTGGAGGTAGGTGGCCCGAGGGGGTGGGGCAGAGCTGTGCAGGGCAGGCCTGATGGCACTTGGGTCCCCCTCCCCCCAGGTGGACCCAGGTGCGAGGGTGGCTGAGGAGGCTCTACTCTGCGGTCCAGCTGTTCATCATCGGCACTGCCACGGTGGCCTTATTTGTGATCAGCCTGGTGGGTAGCACTTGGGGAGTAGGGAGGGGTCCGGAGGGGCAGCGCTGAGCCTCTGCCCATCTACCGCCAGGTGCCATACTCCTATGTGGAACCCTCAACCCACGGGCGTCTCTGGACCGGGGTCCACCGCCTGTTTGGCACCGTGGAGCACCTGCAGCTGGCTAACTCCTATGGCCTCTTCCGCCGGATGACCGGTCTGGGTGGGCGGCCCGAAGTGGTGCTGGAGGGCAGCTATGATGGGCAGCACTGGGTGGTAAATGATCCCGCAGGCCCCATGAAGCTGGGAGGGACCTGCAGAGGGCAGAGGGGAGGGTATATCTAGTCCAGCGAGTTGTGCTAACCTGCTCTGCTGGGCAGGAGATCGAGTTCATGTACAAGCCCGGGAATGTGAGCCGTCCGCCCCCCATCGTGGCACCCCACCAGCCCCGCCTCGATTGGCAGATGTGGTTCGCAGCCTTGGGCCCGCACTCTCACAGCCCCTGGTTCACTGCCCTGGTCCTACGCCTGCTGCAGGGCAAGGAGCCTGGTGAGGCCCCAGGGGAGTTGGGTGGCATGTGGGAAGAGTAGGGTCTAGTGGGGGCAGGATGTGTGAAGGGAAGGGGGGCTGAGAGAGCATGGCTATACTGAGCGCCCTCCCTCGCAGTGATCCGCCTCATCCAGAACGACGTGGCTAAGTACCCCTTCCACAAGCAGCCGCCCACCTACCTGCGGGCCCAGCGCTACAAGTACTGGCTCTCACACCCCGGGGAGCAGAGGTGAGTCCAGGGTGACGGTGGGAAACCAGGGCCTGGGCCCGGGCAGCCCCTGAGGGTCTCGCCCTATTGCAGCCGGTGGTGGCGACGCCAGTGGGCAGAGGAGTTCTTCCCACCAGTGTCCTTGGGGGACCCAGCGCTGGACATGCTGCTCAGACAGTTTGGCCTCCAGGTGGGAAGGCGTTAGGGAGAGGGGAGTAGCAGGGGTGAGCCTCCCCCACAGGGTGGTCCCCATGGACCTGTCTCAATCCTGCACCCACAGGACAAGAGCCCACCCCGAGCCCGCAGCTCCAGCAACATCCTGGCCCAGGCCCTCTGCTGGGTCCGCAAACAGCTGTCTCCCCTGGAGCCTCCCACCCTGCTCTGGGGGCTCTTCGCCGCAGTGGGGGCCATCAGGGTCATGCAGGCCCTCCATTCAAGGCCTCGTTCCCCCCGGTCTTCACCTCTGGCCAAGGGGGAGAAGCACAGGCCAGCCCCGAAGAAGGATTCTGGAGCAGCCAACAAACAGGCTCCCCCAGCCCGTGATGACTGTGACAGCAGTTCCCAGACTCCGGGGAGGAAAAAATAACTGTGTTCTGTCAGCCACATGTCTGGAGAGGGTCGGAGTCCCTGGGACATCTCTGCCTTCTGCCACAGGACATGATCCAGCCAGCGTGCCTTAGCCGACTGCCGTGACAGATGCGGGATGGGGTGCTGTCCTCCAGGGTGGGCTGTGGCTGCCCTGCTGTGGGGAGGGGGGGGAGGCACTTACCCCCCAGACACACAGCAACCGTGCCCTCCCTAGGGCATCCCCTGGCCTTGACCCATGAGGCAGGGAAGTAACCCAGCTCAGGGTCTTTTCCGGGACGTTGTACCAGGCCTGGGGAAGCCCCTTCTCTCTGTAGGGACCCGAGCCTGATGGCCCAGCCCCGGCCCCTGCACCAGAGGGAATGAGGCTGACCTGCGGAGGCGGCGAGGGAGAGGGAAGATGGTCCTGAGACTCCTGCCGTTTGGATACAGGAACCAATAAAAGCGTCTCTGTGCTTGGCTGCGTGTCTGATGCTCCCTCCCTGCTTTGGAGTCCTGAGGATGACAGGCCTTCCTCACCTCTGGAGAAGGACGCAGCTCTTGCTGTCCAGCTGGTAGCCGGCCTGGCTTCTTGGGTGCCTTCATTCTCCTGCCCTCAGTGTTCCCCTCTGTGAAACAGACATAAGTGCACGGTCCAGCGTGGCCTGGCTGACCGACTCCACACATCAAGTGTGCAAGGCCAGTGGCCCAGTGTGGGTCCTGGAACTATCCAAGGGCCCGAGAACTCACCAGAACGTGGCCTCTGCCTTCTTTCCTTGTCCTGCTTCCTTATGGACCTCCCGTGGGCAGGGAAGAAGGACATCCAGGAGAGTCAGGGCAGGCACCACAGGCACAGGTCAGAGAGCCGTTCTGCATCGTGAAAACCCGTCTCGCCACGGGCAGAGTGGTATGGGGTGTGGGTGGGGAGAGGAAGGAGGCAGCTCTAGGTCAAGAGCAGAGGAGGGAAAACACATGACCACCCAGGAAGACGAATGAGGAAGCAGGCATTGAGGACAACACTTAGGTTTGTGTTTGGGGCTCTGTGGTCAGGCAGGACGCTACTGCCCTCCAGGAGGTCTTGTAGCCCAGCCTCCCCTGACCTGACTGTCCTCACCCCCCAGCTCTCGTGCTCCGGTCCCATGGACACCTGGTCAGCCCCCAGTGTGCTCAGCTCCTTCCCCCAGGTCACTGGACCCCCTCTTTGACCGAATTTGAACAGCCTGTGCCCACTGCCACCTGTGGTTGACACGGACCCGTGACCTGAGTTTTCGGGTGACTTCAAAGGTGCTCTTACACAGGGATTAAATGATCTGTAAATTGACTTTTGGCTTAAGACAGTAATGTATATAAATTTTAAAAACCTGTTCTTTTTTTTTTTTTTTTTTTTTTTTTTTTGCTTTTTTGTTTGTTTTGCGAGAGAGAGAGCCTGGACACACACGAGAGGGAGTGAGAGGTGGGCAGAGAGAGAGAGAGAATCCCTAGCGGGTTCCACGCTCAGGGCATAGCCCGATAGGGGGCTCGATCTCACAAGCCCATGAGCATGATCCTGGGATCATGACCTGAGCCAATATCAACAGTTGGACGTTTAGCCGACTGAGCCACCCAGGTGCTCTTCCTTTTAGGCTTTTAAACTCAGTTTGTGAATCTCTTTTGGATTTTTGTTTTGTTTTCTATAACAATTTCCTTAAGGTATAGTTCATGTGCCATGCAATTCACCCCCTTAAAGTGCGCTGGGCTCCCAGAGTGGTCCATCTATCGCTTTAGTCAATGTTGAAACTGTTTCATCCTCTCAGGAACCTTCATTTCGCTTAGCTGGCATCTTGCAATGCCTTCCTACCATGCCCTGCACCACCGCACGTCCGCTCTCCATCTCCGTGGAGTCGGCTGTTCTGGCTGTTTCGAGGAGGCCCCTGTGGGTAGGATCGGACACTCGGGGCCCTTATGTCGGCTTCTTTCACGCAGCATAATGTTTCCATATCTTTTTGTTTCAGTTGGATTTTTTCTTCTTTTTTCTTAATGTTTATTTTTGAGAGAGACAGATTGTGAGCAGGGGAAGGGCAGAGAGAGAGGGAGACACAGAATCCGAAGCAGGCTCCAGGCTCTGAGCTGCCAGCACAGAGTCAGACAGGGATGGGACTCGAACCCACAGACCATGAGACCATGAGCCAAAGCTGGATGCTCAACTGATGGAGCCACCCAGCCACCAATTAAAAAAAATTTTTTAATGTTTATTTTTGAGAGAGACAGAGACAGTGTGAGCGGGGGAGGGGCAGAGAGAGAGAAAGACAGAATCCAAAGAAGCCTCCAGGCCCTGAGCTGTCAGCACAGAGCCGACATGGGGCTCAAATTCACCAACTGCGAGATCATGCCCTGAGCTGAAGTCCGACACTTAACCAACTGAGCCACCCAGGTGCCCCTAATTTAAAAATCTTAAATGCATAAAATATCTTAACTGCTTTACAAATTTAATTTTGTTAACCCTTCAGTTGTCTCACCTAAGACAATCTTTCCAAGCCTCAAAAGAAACATGAATGAACATACAAATGCAGTAAACCAACAATTCTCTTTTTTTTTTATTTTGAAGGGGTTTAGAGAGAAGAGAGTTGTTGGTTTTTTTTTTTTTTTATGTCCTTATTTATTTTTGAGAGAGAGAGAGACCACGTGAGCAGGGGAGGGTCAGAGAGAGAAGGAGTCACAGGATCCGAAGACAATTCTCTTGAACGTTCCCACACCACACATGAACTAAGCCTGACCATGGTAAAGATCTTGGCCTGGCCTGGCCTGGTGAAAACACACTGCCTGGACATAGTTGGGTTGAAGAGCCTATTCCCAGCTTCAAATTTGGATTCCAGCGTGGCCAGGTTAGAACGTGGCCCCAAATAACTCCTGGGGTAACACCACATTTCTCCCCTTGCTGGCTTCTGGAAAGGAAAGTGACAAGGGGCAGCGCTCCCTCCCACCCAGACTCATGAGGAGGTGCACTACCCACCACAGGAAATCTGACAACACATGACCCCCTAGGGTGCCCAGGGCCCTGATGAATCCATCTTTCTGATTTGTATTCCCCTCCCCCTACAAACGATGGTCTCACTAACACAAGGCAGCCATTCCACACCCTGCACAAAAACCCTAGTTCGAGCCAAGGCACGGAGGCACCCAAACTCTGGTCCATTCCTGTACCCAAGTCACTTGCCAGTTCCAGCTTGTAGGAGGCAGGCATCTTCTTTCTCTTGAACTCGGCACAATTCTGTCTCCAAATTCTGCATTTCACATGTTTGACTGTGAAGTTAGCCACCGAGGAAGAGAACAAAAATTGGGGGGCATCTGGGTGGCTCAGTCTGTTGAGTGTCCGACTTTAGCTCAGGTCATGATCTTGTGGTTCGTGAGTTCAAGCCACACCTCAAGGTCACTGCTGTCAGCCTGGCACTGAAGGGCCTGCTTTGGATCTTCTGTACGCCTCTCTCTACCCCTCCGTCACTTGCGCTCCCTCAAAAATAAGTAAATATTAAAAAACAAGAAAAAAGAAAGAAAGAATAAGGAAGAAAGAAAGAAGAAGAAGAAAAACTGGTCAGTGTTTGAAGGACAGCAAAGAAAAAAATACAGGTTGTGTTTAAATGCTTACTTGTATATTTTGAGGAAGAGAGGGAGAAAGGCAGAGAGAGAGGGAAGAGGGAGAGAATCCCGATCGGGCTCCATCTCAGGAAAGGTGAGATCATGACCTGAGCCCAAACCAAGAGTCAGACGCTCAACTGACTGAGCCGCCCAGGCGCCACCAGGTTGTGTTTATTTCAGCAACTCTGCATCTGAGGTGCTTGGGCCTGTCTGCAAATGGTGCCGCAGTCTTCCCCTGACGCTGGCCACGGGACTTGGCAGTCGTCAGGTGTCCGGGGGTCACCTGGAGCCTTCCCCAGGCCTCTGGGTCCTGCCCCAGCAGCCCTTCCGCTGCGGAGGTCAGCAGCCGCCGCGCCTTGCTCCCCAGCTCAACACAGCCTTCCCGGGGGAGCGCTGCTGTGTCCCTGGGGAAAAACACTGCTTCATAGAGAACCACATTTCAGGATGCAGCCTGACCCGGAGTCACCAGAACAGACCACAGCACTTTCGCCAGGGGACCCTGGGTGCAGGAGCGAGAAATACGCACCCCCATGCACCAGATGGCTCCCAGACTCGCCACACACGGCATTCTCTGCATCCTGACTCCCCAACGGCCTTGTCTGCAAGCTGGCACCGTGGCTAGGGCTTCAGCCATCTGCTCCATTATTCCATCAGATCATTGATTCGGGGGTCATGGGGGATATGCGGGGCCCACAGATACCAGCCTCTGCCTTCCCCCTTTCACTCTGAAGAACATGTTTGGCCAAAGGCGGTGTTGTGCAGGATGCGTTGGTTGATGAGTTGGTGGAAAATGATGCTGGACACGGGACAAGGACGACAAGTCCAAAAACGTACAAAAGGGTGTTAATGATGACAAATCACTGCCCAGTGTCACAGACAACATCAGCCATGGTGACTGACTGCACCCCTTGGGGGGCATGTGTGCTGCCAGCTCTGGAGTGGCATATGTGGCCCCTGGGTTTGGTGAGAGGGCTACGTACATATGGTTGTGCTCCAGGGCGGCCTCCACTTCAGCCTTCATGGAGCCCATGGAGCAAGCGTTGTGGTTCCTGCAAAAGGAAGTAAACCGGTGTCTATGGAGCAGGTCATTTGGTCTCAGGACTCCCTTACGGTCCTAAAAATCGAGGAGCCCCTGGGGCGCCCGGGTGACTCAGTTGACTTTGGCTCAGGTCATGATCTCACGGTTTGGTGGTTTGGTGAATTTGGCCCCCTGTCAGGCTCTGTGCTGACGGCTCAGAGCCTGGAGCCTGTTTCGGATTCTCTGTCTGCCCCTCCCCAACTTGCACTCTGTCTCTCTCTCAAAAAATAAATAAACATTAAAAATTGAGGACTCCAAAGGACTTTTGTTTCTAAAGGATATACCTATTGATATCTACCACATTGAGAATTAAACTGAGGAACTCTTTAAATATTTACTAATTTTATTTCACTGTGTAAATAAGCTTATTACACATTACCGAAAAAACAAAAATTTTAATGAAAAATAACTATTAAAAAAAGAAGAGTGGCATAGATTTGTTGTTTTGTTGTTTTTGTTTTTTAAGTAAACCACAACAACATTAGGCTCAAACTTACGACCCTGAGATCAAGAATCACACTCTGTAACAACCGAGCCATCCAGGAGCCCAAGAGTGGCATAGCTTACCTTTTTGCAAAATCTCTTTAATGTCAGACTTCTCATCTCTGCTTTTGGCCAACCTATTACAGTACGTTTTTGGTTGAAATATATGAAGAAAATCTGAACTCACACTGATGCATAGCTGGAAAAGGGAAGAATATTTTAGAATACATGGAGTTGGGGCGCCTGGGTGGCTCAGTCGGTTAAGTGTCCAGCTTCAGCTCAGGTCATGATCTCACAGTTCGTGGGTTCAAGCCCCACGTCAGGCTCTGTGCTGACAGCTAGCTCAGGGCCTGGAGCCTGCTTCAGATTCTGTATCTCCCTCTCTCTCTGACCCTCCCCTGCTCACACTGTCTCTCTGTATCTCTCAAAAAGAAGTAAAAATCATTAAAAATTTTTTTAAAAACTACACGGAGTCACTTCTCGGTGCTTCATCACAATTGGAATATGAAACCATCCCAATGAGCTTTATGTCCTCTGCATATGAAACCCCACTGGTGCACCCTAACACTGGAAGGAGCATCGTATGTTGGTCATTCGGAAAATATCAGTTCATCGAGTTATGCAGGTCTTCCAAACGCTGGCACACTCATCGTCCAACCTGAAAAATTACATTCCTTAATTATCCACCGATCTCATCCTGAAATCTGAGTATAAGGAACATATCACGTTCCTGATTTTTGTCTGAAAGCTAAATGTTATCATTGGCAACAAGCACTACCATTGTTTTTCTTGAAGCAACAGTCTCAGTTTGTTTGTTGTTAAGAAAATGCCTGCCGGCTTTTCTCTTTCCGCCATCTTGGAACCTGTGGAGGCCTGCTGGGAACAGGACTCCTGAAACGACAAATATGTCTGGAAGGCTGTGGTCCAAAGCCATTTGTGCTGGCTACAAGCGGGGTCTTCAGAACAGAGGGAGCACACAGCTCTTCTTAAAATGGAAGGTGTTTATGCCCGAGATGAAACTGAGTTCTATCTGGGCAAGCGATGTGCTTATGTGTACAAAGCAAAAAACAACACAGTGACTCCTGGTGGCAAACCGAATAAAACCAGAGTAATCTGGGGGAAAGTAACTCGTGCTCATGGAAACAGTGGCATGGTTCGCGCCAAATTCCGAAGCAACCTTCGTGCTAAAGCCATTGGCCACAGAATCCGTGTGATGCTGTACCCTTCAAGGATTTAAACTAACTGAAAAGTAAATAAATAAAGGTGTAGATTTAAAAAAAAAAAAGAAAGAAAATGCCTGCCAATTCAGGTCATGAGATCAAGCCCCATGTTGGGCTCTGCACTGCTAGCTCAGAGCCTGCTTGGGATTCTCTCTCTCCCTCTCCCTGTCTCTCCCTTCCTCTCTCTCTCTAAATATAAATAAACCAACAAGTCTTTTTAAAAATTCTTTCATAGTTTATTTATTTTTGAGACACAGAGCACAAGTGGGGGAGGGGCAGAAGGAGAGGGAAACACAGAATCTGAAGACAGGCTCCAGGCTGTCAGCTGTCAACATAGAGCCCGACGCGGGGCTTGAACCCATGAACTGTGAGATCATGACATGAGCCAAAGTCAGACACTCAAGTGACTGTGCCACCCAGGCACCCCTAAAAAGTCTTTATAAAAAGAAAAGAAAAAAAGAAGATGCCAGCCAAAAGCCCGAAACAAGCATCTCCGGTTTGTCCGGTAGGTTATTCCGGAGGGAAAAGGCTTCTGTACACCTCAGCATAAGAGCCTTACGCATCAGTCCCATTTTGCCACACAAAAGATTAGGCTCTCTCAGCATGGATCCACCACACCGGTAAAGTCTGTGACCCCGAGTTTAGGCCCCGGCGAGCCTAAACCCGTAATAAAGCCCTTTGCTTTTGCATGCGTGACTTGGTCTCCCTGGCGGTTTCTGGATTTGGGGGATGATAAAGAAATCTTGGATACAACATATGGTGCATTGGCCAGGAATCCTCCCCCCAGAGCTCCTGGGACCCCAACACGTTGGGCCTAATCGCCGGCTGGTGAGTGCACTCATTTCTTGTCCGTCTGTGTCTAAGTCTTGTTTGTCTGTTTGTTTCTTTGTGTGCGCGGGGCCCTTGTGCGCGGGGCCTAGGCAGGAGGTGGCTGAAACGACTTCTGTGGGGTCCCAAAGGAGCTAGGCGGATGCACTGTGTTAAAGCTCGGGGCTGTGGGTGCCGAGAGACGTCTGGACCCACTCTGAATTAGGTGAGTGGGGTCTAGGACCCCACCGGGAGGCCGGAGAGCTGGTTCGCCTGCAGGGGGTTTCACTGGTGGCAGCAGCGAGACTCCATTAGGTACTCATTTTCTTGTCCTTCTGTGTCTGAGTCTTTTTGTTGTCTGGTCTGTTTGGTGCTTCTCTAAGGGGCCTCAAAGGAGCCAGGCGGATGCGCCGTGGAAAAGCTCGGGGCCGTAGGTGCCAGGAGATGTCTTGGACCCACAGAGGAAAGAGACAGCGGGTTGGAGTAGTCCCGTGGCACCAAGGGTGGGATTCAGGCCCGGGGTGAGGTCTGAATTCCACAGGCAAGCGTCTCTACCTGTTTGCATTTGTGGAGATATGAGTGGCAAGTGTGGCATCTGTTGGAGATACAGGTGTAGGTAGGGCACTCACTCACGTTTGCATAAGGTTTGAGAGAGGGTTCCAGTCCCGCAGCGCTTGCAGGGACCCCAGAGAACGGGAGAAGACTGGGTCCCCCTGTCTGTCTGTTAGAAATCCTGCTGGTGGCAGCAGCAGGGTTTCGTTTCTGTTGGAGACTCTTGTGTATACCTCTCTGTGCATCTGTTTGCTGTGCACCTGTTTGTCTAAGTCCTCCGAGGGAGGGAGGCAAAGTGTGAGTCTTCACCGGGATGAAGGTGAAGTGTAATTATCTGTTTGCTGTGCGTCTGGTTAAAAAAGTTAGGTTTTGCCAAAGGATCCCAAAGGCAAATGAGATCTTTTATTGCCACTTTGATTAAATAAATATCGTTTTCAGATTTGTAACAATTTGTGATTCTATTTAGGATGTGCTTTGTAATTTCCTAAGGTTTTAACAAATTTCCCAGTATTCAAAGGGTAGAGAAGCCTTTTGACCAATTTAGGCCCTTTCATTCAGGATGCCAAGTTACTTAAAAGCACTGTTGTATCGGTTATATTGTATGGGTAAATGCTGCAACTGCTCAAATATATGTGCAGCCCCTAAAGTTTTAATGTTTGGGTAAGATCATTACTTAACACCTTTAGTGATCAAAATGTTAAGTGTCACTACATTTCTTTGTCAAAGTGCATCATAATGAACTCTTGTCAGATCTTTAGATTCTGTCACAAAATGTGTTTCTTCTTCAAGGGAAGTTGTAGAGAGGAGTTTTGGGACAAATGCAGTATTTAACATCTTTTAAGAAACTTCCAGAGCTAGAAGCTGTATTGAAGCTGAACAAAAATTAGAAACATGGGAAATTATAGTTTTGTGACTCTTGTTATTGGAAATATTGTTGTTCCTTTAATGTTTGCTTATCCAGATTAAGATGTTATAAAGTGTTTGTCTAGAGCATTCACCTTTTCTCTCTACTTAAACCATCTGAAATTCAAAAGCTCAGTGAGTATTCTTTCTTTCATGGCCATTACAATTGTTTGCATAAGTTCAATAAGAATCTGTTCATTCTATAGTAGGACACCATTGGAAATACTGGTTGTTTGACCAAGGCTTTGACTGGAATGTCCTGTTTGAGAGTCAGGCATAGGCTCAGAGATGACCTGACAGCTTTGAGGAACTAAGGTTGACTTTATGGAACATGGAGCC
>NC_043709.1:292039-309638 GCF_006229205.1 Suricata suricatta
CACAGAGTTCCCAGCAGCCTCCCCAGGTGAGTAAAGAAGGTCACTTCCTGGCAGGTGCAGGGACCTCAGCATATGTTGGGAACCTCGGGAAGAGGAATTGGCCCAATTCAACAGGCATTGCAGGCCTGTCTGACGGAATGTGCTTGGCTCGGCTTCTGGCCCAGAGCGGCTACTAAAAGTTCAACCTGGAGATTCCTTATAAAAGGACCCAGCAAAGCAAGCCTTATAAAGTCCTCATGAACAACCGTTATTCTTGCTGAGCTTATGTAAATAATTAGGCCAGGGTTGTTAAGACTGGACTCGTTTCACCGATGCATTAGTCTCGATTTGGCTATCTCTGATAATGGAGGTTTTTTTTAGAGAGAAAAACTATGTTTCAGCAATACACTACTGTAAAAGTTATTCTAGTTCTGAGTGTTTTTGAATATTTGTTGTTAGATCTCAGGCTTGTTAGTCTGTGAGGATGATATTTAAAGATGGGGGTCAGCCCCTATCAAAGTTTCAGGGATCTCTCTGGAGTTAAGTGAACGGACTCAGAAGAACCCTTAACCTGGTGAGGTGATCCAGATCCAGTCGATCAGCTTGAACTGATCCTCAAAAAGACTCTGACTCCAGGGATCTCCAGCCCTGCTCCAGCCACACCCTGGAAGCTGACTGGTCTAGCACGGCAGAAGCCTGAGGAATCACTGGTCCAGTAAAATAAACTGTCCTGTCTCTTTGCCATCGGACTGGCAAATGTTGCCCCAGAAAGCTGGGGGAACAGCAAAAGCTCCTGACAGGATGTTCTGTTGGTATTAATTGCCTCTGATCTGGGCATGGGATTTCAAGACGACAGAAGGTAAGGGGAGCCTACGTCTTTACCGCCAGACTCTAATGGGGGGGGCCTCAAGTGGCCGCTAGACGGCCCACCAATTTGGCTAAGGTTAGTAAGAATTATGAAGGCGTATTGCACTTATACGCCCAAGGATCCTGACAAATGAGGAAACAAATTGGCTGTCATTCTTACTTTTATAAACCAGACAGCGCCAGATATTAGAAACCCTAAAAGAGACCCTTACCAAATTAACCATGGAGACTGGCGGAAATTGGGTAAACTCTCCTTCCCTATGCCCTTTACAGGGTAAGAAATTCCCCTTACACCAAGGAGGGCTATGCCAGGCTTTAGGGGTACAATGGTAACTCACTGACCCAGGATTGGGTCAGTTACAAGACAGAGAGGGGAATGTAAGGACGCAGGTTTGAGACAATAGAAGGGCACACATTGCCCAAGGCAAGAGGGACCACCCTTGCAATACCCTTAACATTCCTAAGGGCAGGTCTAGAAATAGAAGCTGTAGGTAATCAGCTATTGCTTAAGGCTAGTTACACCCTACTGAGGGTCCTGGGTCTACTCTAATTGGTTAACACTCTAAACATTGTAATTGGATAAATCTGTTGTATAATAGTGATTGGACCCCTGTACCTGTGTCACCATTTCCTGTAACTCCCCTTCCCCAACTCGTAAAAGCCCTGCCCCACCTTTGTTCGGGGCTCTCAGCACAGATCCACCAGGCCGGTAAAGTCTGTGAGCCCGAGTTTAGGCCCCGGCGAGCCTAAACCCGTAATGCATGAGTGAAAAAAAAAAAAAAAAAGATTAAAAAGGCCCACACTCAAAGATAGAGATTTAAGCATACTAATAACGTTTACGACTTCATTATTAAGGAAAACAGAACTTTTGTGACTTGGGGTATGTGGCGTAGGATGGTCAGGACCAGCCAGGGGGGCACAGCCTCCACTGGTGCGGGCTGAGCGGCCACACCCCTGCCCCAGCTCACTGAAAAAGGCAGAGGACCTCGTGGGCCCCGTCAGGGACTCCAGAAGAACCACTGTCTTAGTGCGGGTCATTTCTGGTTTCAGGCCATGCCTTCCTTCAGCCAGAAATTTAAGGATTTGAACTTGTCATTATTTTTCTCTCCTGCCGCAGTGCCCTTCCTCAGGTGCTTGCTCATCTTCCCCCAGGCCTGGCCTTTAAGACGGTCCCATCCTTCCAGCGTAGTGAAGGCCTTCACGCACACTTCCCACCCCTTCCGGCACAGTGCTCCAACATTCTGCCTTAAATAGGCCTAAGAACAAATTCCAGATTCCTCTAAGTCTCTGGTGCTTGCAACCCACCTTGTCCTAGGAAACAGACTGGCTCTTTTAAAGAGATACGTGACTCTAGAAGGCTGAGCCTCAGACCAAGGAGAGAGGTAGAACCAGGGCGGTTCGCAGAAAGAGGGCCCCCTGCAGGGGGGATGCCGCCCGCAGGAGAGCGGAGCCCTACTGCCGTCTGCAGGCTCCTCTGCTGCCCCAGGGCCCGAGCCCAGTGAGGCCTGACAGTCCCCTGGGGGAAAGAAATATGTGGCCCTGGGCCCCACAGGCTACCCACCCTGGGGCTTTTGGAAGGGACCCAGACAGGGTCTGGGGACCTGGGGACGAGAGCAAAGATGGCCTCGTGTGCTCTGCATGGGGGAGGCTTCCCAGAGGAGATTGGAACCCAGAGAAGCAGACCATGGAGCACCCGCCCCCCAGCCCACACCCCACGAGGCAGCACTCTGCACCTGCTGCCCGAGCTCACCTGAGGGAGCGGCGGAGGCTGCCCAGGGAGAGTCCAAGAGAGCAGTTTTCTAGAAGGAAGCACGAGTGAGCGGGAAGACTTGGGCAGTCTCTGACACATTTGACCCCGAGCTCTCCTGAGGTCCGGGGCGGAGGTCTGCGGGGAGACGCAGGGCAGGGAGGGCAGTGGGTAGCACTTCCAGTGGCCACACCAGGGGTTGGAGTGAGGTGAATGTTCACGATTGAGTCTTCAGCCCCCCACATGTGGATATGAAATACCATCTCCCGCCCTAGGAGAGCGGGACCTCCGGGTCTGGGGCAGCCTCTGCGGTGAGCTGCTGGGGAAGGTCGTGGAGAGGACATTATGACCGGTGCGCCGTGGACTGGACCCTGGCAATCGGGGGCTCCTCACCCCTCCCTCGTCTTTGCAGCGTGCATTCCACTTGCTTTCCCTGCTCCCAGAAGCTGCCCCAAGGGTAGCGATGTGGCGGTCTGTGTGGCTGGAGCCCATTAGGTCCTGTATGTAAACTTCTAAGCGTCTACCCCCCCCCCCCGTTTGTTTGTTTGTTTGTTTTTAAATAATCTCTGTGCGCAATGCAGGGCTCCACCTCATGACCCTGAGATCAAGAGTCGAGGGCTCTACCAATTGAGCCAGCCGGGTGCCCCTGACCCTTGCGGTTCTGGCAAAGATCCACGTGTCCCGTGACGCCCGAGACAAGCCTCACATGTAAGTTCCCACGTTTCTCAAACCTGCCTCCTGTTAGGCCTTTCCCGCCTGGAGCGGGTCACCGCGAGTGAAGCCCACGGACACAAATGCAGATGGCGTCTGGGTTTATTTTAGTTCCGTCGAACGGCCCCTCCTGAACGTTGGCCAGGCCTCAGGAGAGACCCCGGCCGAGCAGGAGCTCAGGGTGTTTAAGGGCTTTGGCAAGACAAAATAAGTCATCAATCACAGTTTACAGCATTCTATAGTTGTCAATTATATTTCGACACACAAACGTCTTTGAAATTTCACTCTGTGAAATTTGAAGTGACCAATCATAGGTCTGAAGAGGAGGCAAAACAGGTGCCCAGATGCAAGAACTTTGCGGATAAAGGGTGGGATCTAGCGACAGTATCTTAGAAAACAAGTCAACCTGTTTTTTATAGGTTACATTTTAGGACTCCCAGAGCCTAATTTCCCAACGCTTAATTGTTCAAGCAGAAAAGGGTTGGAGAGTGAAACAATGGTTGGTAGTTTTTCATTAGGGTCAGTTTGACCCAAGGACGGTCTTACGCCACCTATCAGCCTGGGGCAGCGCCTCTCCCAGGGCTCCCTGCCCTCCTCCGAGCATGGAGGCTGCTTGCAGAGGGCAACTGGGAGGCCCTGGAGGGGCTCGAGAGCTAACAGCCCCCAAAGACGTCCACATGAAATCCCTGGAACTTGTGAACGTGATCTTATTTAGCAAAAGCATCTCGTGACGTCCGGGTGACTCAGTCAGCTGAACGTCCAGCTCTTAACTTCGGCTCAGGTCATGATCTCACTGTTCGTACATTCGAGGCCCAAAATGGGCTTTGCACTGACAGTGCAGAGCCTGCTTTGGATTCTCTCTCTCTCTGCCCCTCCCCTACTTGTGCACTTGTACGCGCTCTTTCTTTCTTGAAATAAACTTAAAAAAAGAAAAAAAGCATCTTGTGCACGTGACGAAGTTTGGGATCTTGGGATAAGGGGACCGTCTTGGGTTACCTGGACGGGCCCAGTGACACGACAGGGTCCTTGTAGGAGAGGCAGAGAGCACAGGTAACCGGAGAGGCCCAGTGGGGACAGAGCAGAGACACGGAGTCACAAGCCAGGGGGTGCAGGCAGCCCCCAAAGCTGGAAGAGGCAACAAGGAGCCTGTGGAGGGAGTGCAACTCCGCCCTAAACTGTGATTTGACTTCTGGCTTCCAGAACTCGAGAGTGTAAGTTTTTGCTTTAAGCCACCAAATTTGTGATGATTTTTACAAAAACAGGAAATTACCACAGTCTGGGTGTCTTATCACACCAGACAGCAGGATACACACCAGAGACTGTCGCTGTCTGTCAGAAGGGACCTGGAACCATCTGGAAGCTGCACCCCAGCCCTGGAGGAGGGGAGTCTGAGCACCAGTGAGGGCGATAAATCAAGGAACCAAAGTACAAATATACTGAAACCTACATATTCTTTTTTTTTTAATGTTTATTTATTTTTAAGAGAGAGAGAGAGAGACAGAGTGCAAGCAGGGGAGGGACAGAGAGAGAGGAAGACAGAACCTGAAACAGGCTCCAAACTAAGCTGTCCGCACAGAGCCTGACGCGAGGCTTGAACTCACAAACCACGAGATCATGACAAGAGCTGAAGTCGGACACTCAACCAACTGAGCCACCCAGGTGTCCTTGAAATCTATGTATTCTTAATACAAAAACAGACAAATGGATCATTTTGGTACCATGCTAGGAACCAACTCTTGCAAACTGGTAAATTAAGAAAAATCTGGAGCATTTACTTGCCTTTTCTATACAAACTAACCAGATAACATTGGGAGGAAGCTTCTCTTTGCAGCCGAGTTCCCTCCAAGGAATGGGGAGCCCGGGGCAGGACATCGCGGCCCCGCCCTCTAATGAGTTAGGGCTGCCAAGTGCACCTGAACAAGGACTTCAACACAGAGAAGACAGCCCGTGGCCCCTGGGAAGAATGCCACTGCCTCTAAAGCACTCTTGCCCCCACAAGCCAAGTCTTAATCTGATTAAGCCTCTATATGCATTTACCAAGTAGGAAGAAATACCCAAGAAATATTAATAAATACCATAGGATGCAATTAGCAAAATCTCAACAGAAGGAAATTCCCTGAGACAAATGACCCACATTCTTCCAAGAAATAAGCTGCTAGTTCAGGAGCCTGGGGGCTCAGTCGGCTGAGTGGCCGACTTCAGCTCAGGTCATGATCTCATGGTTCGTGGGTTCGAGCCCCGCATCGGGCTCTGTGCTGACAGCTCAGAGCCTGGAGCCTGCTTCCGATTCTGTGTCTCCCTCTCTCTCTGCCCCTCCCCCACTCATACTGTCTCTCTCTCTCTCAAAAATAAACGTTAAAAAATTAAAAAGCACACCCCCCCCACTGGCCCCCCACCGGCCCCGTGCCCCAGCTCTCGCTCTCTCCCTATCTCACAAAAACAAATACACACTTTAAAAAATGTAAAGAAATAGAAGGCAGAGGGGAGCCAGTGCTTCAGCTGTAGTGTTGAGGACACATGCTTGGCAGTGAGACTACATGCCAGCCCCGGGTGAGGGCCACCCCGTGGGGCACAGGGCGGGCCCTGGGCTGCGCTCACTGCACTTACCCTGAGCACACACCAAAGTGTTTTCTGCAGTCTGCTCTTCTAGCTACCAAGTGTCCTGCTCTGTCTTGTTTTTAAGGACTTGGCGACTGTTTTGAGAATGGGAGGATGGGCAGGGCAACCCCAGATTCTGATACCAGAGCTGGGAAGCGGAGCAAGATGCATATGGTGGGAGGAGTGGACACACATGTCCGAGAGACCACTGGGGCCACAATAGACCCCCCTCAGTGACAGTCAGACTCACAAGCTGCTTCAAGGTCTTTATTGCCACTGGGCAGAGTGGCCACCAGGACAGGGAGTGTTGACCGCAGATGTGCATGTGACCCCAACCTCGGCTATCACCCTAGTGCACCTGACTGGGCCTGGGCAGGGCGGGCAGGCTGGTCACCAGCTCAGCACACCAGGACAGTACTTGTCGATGAGTCCCTGGTAGTAGGGCCGCAGCTCGTCCACATCTGGCAGTTCTGGACACTTGGTGTAGAGGTCGAACTTGCTGCAACAGGGGAGGGGCAGGGCCTTGTCAGACAGCCCTCCAGCTCCTCCAGGCCCTGCCCCTCCCAGCCCTGAACAACCCTGGCTGTACTTAAACTCCTGCACCCAGGGAAGCATGGCCAGGTCCTGCTCACTGCACAGCTGCCGGTAGTCGCCACCCGTGTGCCAAGGGTAGAAGGAGTGGAATCGAATCATGTAGAAGGCCTGTGGGCAGAAGGAAGTCACACACTGCAAGCCGCAGGCTGAACCGGGCTGGCTGAGCCGGGCTGAACTGGATAGGGCGGGGCAGGGCTGGGCTGGGATGCGGTCTCGATTTAGCCTCTCCTCCCACCTACCTCAGGGGGGAGAGAGAATTTGTTGAACTTCATCATCTGGTACATGTATTCTGTGGGAGACAGGGTGTCACCCCAAAGTACCCAGAGCCACGCCCCCCCCAGTGGTCCCCACCTTCCCCACTGCCGGCCTCTGACTGGCCTCACCGTCATGGCCCCAGGACATGAGGACGTTCTCCAGCCCGCAGTGCGGTTGGTACATGCCGAACTCTGTGCTGCAGGGAAAGATAGAGGGTGAGAGGCTCAGGTGCCACGTGGAGGGGAGGAGGCCCGGCCACCGGGAGGAGCACCTGTATCGAGGATCCTGGAGGTCTGGGTTGTCCTGGAAGGTGGAGTCATAGAAAACCACAGAGGCCTGGGGACGGCAGCCAACAGGGAAGGTGTCTCCAACAACTGCCCACTGGGGACATGCAACCATGGGAGGAATGACTGCCCTGCCCACATGGAAGTTTCCCAGAGCCCAGAGCCCTGAACTCAGGCTGCCCCAGCCCCAACCTGCTGCCCCCTTCCAGCCCTGCCCTTACCTGGGGCTCCCCTGCCAGAACCAGGACCTTCCCCAGGTCATGCAGCAGCCCTACAAGGTGGAACCAGTCTGGGAGGGAAAGGGACAGAGCAGGCTAGTGGGCGGTGGCAAGGCTAAGGCAGAGGCTTGGGGCTGAGGGGTGAGGCTAGGAAAGGGCCAAGACCCCCGTCTGCCCCCCCCACCCCGCCCACTGCAGCCCCCTGGAGGAGGGGAACACACCCTTGTCGGGGTGGGCTTTACGGATGCCCTCAGCAGTCTGGAAGGCATGGAAGGAATTGGGGAAGTCCACATCTGGGTCCGACTCATCCACCAGCCCATCCAGCATGTCCACAGCCTCCAAGACGGTCATTTTCTTGTAGGAGAAGCTCCCAAACTGGGCGTGCTAGGCCAGGAAGGGGAGGTCAGCATTGCCGTGGGGTTGGTGGGATCAGGGCCTGATCCTTCTCTATCCATTCAGCCTGGGGTGGTGGGGAAGGGGGCAGCCCCCCCCCCCCCCGCCCAGACCTGCAGCCAAGAGAGCTGCCAAGTACCTTCTTCCTGACGAAGTCCACCGTCTGCTGCGTGTGCATGAGCTTGTAGGTGGCAAAGACACGGTCCAGCAGCGGGCCAGACTGCAAGCCAGAAGGTCAGCCAGGAGTTTCCCACCCCTGCCTTCACACCCATGGGGCCCCCTGCTCTGGCCTCCCAGGCTTGGCTCCACGAGAGTGAATGGGGGCTTCCCGGAGGCAGCCAGAGCTGGGCAGTCTCCAGGAAAAGACCAGGCTGGGGTGGGGTTGGGCTTGGGACGGGGTGGGAGGAGAGGGGCGGGGCCGGGTGGGGTCCTTACAGTGTAGTTTCGGAAACTGCCCTTGTCTTTGGCTGCTTCTGGGTCCACATCAGGCCGGTAGGTCAGGGAAGGGTCTGGGCCCTGGGTGGGTGGAGGATTGAACCCATTTCACCTTGATGCCAGCTCCTTGAGGAAGTGAGGACATCCCCTGGGGGCACGAGAGCCTAAGAGGTGGATCAACAGCGAGCCTGGCGGACAGGAGGGCACAGCCCCTCCTGAGCACACAGGCCATCGGAGGTGACCTCGCTCTGGATGTCCTTATCTGCAAAGTGGATGTCAGCAGGACACCTGCTTCCAGGGTGATGCATGGGTGTGCGGGATGCTGCGTAGGAGCACACGGGCCCCGGCATCTCCTTCTAAAGCTGGTCTGCAGGGAGCCCTGGGTGGGGCTGCTGACCCTTGCCCCAGCTAGACTGCAGGAAGGAGGGAGCCCTTTGACCGGGACCAGCAGGCAGGTGGGAATCAGCTTGGAGAGGGAGGGGGTCTTGAGGGACAACCAGCCACTGGGTGATCGGTCAGTGGGGCCACATGTGCGCTGGGTCTGGAGTACTCACCACAGCCACCTTCATCTTGAGGGAGCAGAGCTGGCAGGTGGGTCAGTCCCACGGGCCGTGTGCCCCTATATATGCCCACAGGTTACATAAGTGACCGGACACCACCCAGCCCCTTGGCCTTGGCCCTCGGTAATGAGTGACCATCCACCCTCCTCCTGGCCTCAGAAGTTAATGTGTCAGCAAGGGAGCAGCTCCCAGAGGCCCTGGCCCCCTCTCCCTGATTTCAGCCCCTTTGGGCAACTGACCTGATTAGGACTTGGAGGCCTGACACCGGCTTCAGCTCCACCACCAGCCTCCTGTGCTTCTTCCAAGGGTCTTAAATACCTCCCTACCCGCAGGAGACCCCTCCCAAAAGGTGGTGCAGAACCCCAGACCCCACCCATCAGCCTCAGGCACCTGGGATTATGGGAAGGGCAGGGTTTATAGGAAAAGTTATCCCGACACTGGCTTAGTGGGAGAGAAAGACTTTATTCATGACTATGGCGATAGGGGAGAGAGAATCCAGCAAAGACAGTTGGGCATTGACTGCCAATAAGCAAAGTGAGGAACAATGGATAGGAAACTGCTAAGGGGAGACACAAGGGTTGGGGGATCCTTGCTAAAGGCAGGCCAGGTGATCAGATCTCAAGCGTAGGGGGTGATTGCTAATGCTGGGTGAGACCTAACGGAGCAGCATGGCTGAAGTTTGGTCAAGGTGGGGGTGGGGGGTGGTCTTTGTCTGGCTTTTCAGGTGAGGAGCTTCGTCTCCTCACAGACACAGCTGGGGCCCAACTGATCAATATGCCTGCCTGGGAGCTGATGTTCTCCCATCAGGAGGAAGACACTCAGCAAAACAAATCACTGTCTCCTATTGAAAAGGCCAGTGCTCTTGAGAGAGATGGGGGGTGGGGATGCTCAGTACGGTGGGGTCATCTGGGGGCAGAGAGGGTGAGCACGGGGGTGAAGGTGTCAGGGTATCAGAAAACACCCCCCTGAGCGTGTGGGTTTCCGCATCCACTCAGCTTCGTTGAGACAGTCCCCGGGGTGGAGCGTGCTGCTCTTCCGGTGATGGCCTCCTGCCAGTGCTGAGAATGGAGCGGGGGTGCTGGGCCCCCCCCTTTAGACCGGCAAAGCGCAAGCTGCCTTCAGGACTCTCCTGGAACTCGCCGCATGCTGGTCATTTGTGTATTTTACTTTTACCTTTGAGGTTAATTTCCTTTTGTCTCCTCTCATCAAACTGTTGGTTGAGAGGGGTTATTCACTAATGCTTCTCTCACATGCTCAGCAAGCATTTGCTGACGAAATGGAGGGGGGCTCCAGAGAGGTGACTGGAGCCAACACGCCAAAAGCAGGTGGTGGCCTGGACTAGAAAAAGGAGCAAATGACCAGCCAACAGGATTTGTGTGACGGAGGCAAAGAGGCTGAGAGGAGAAGCCCGGCAGGGGTCAGGGAAGCTTGGCATCAGGGGGCACCAGGTGGGTGGCCCAGATATGGCCTGGAGCTCAGGGGCCAGGTGGATGCCAGGTGCGATGCTGTGACCACATGGCCTGGCATAGGGAAGCCTTGAGGTCAGCAGTCCAGTCGGTCCTGCTTTAAGGAAAACGAACCCAAAACTGGTGGAATTCCTCAGCAAGGGCAAAGTCCATGGAATTCTGGAAGTCTGGCAGCTCTGACCAGTGAGGAAGGGGCAATGTAGGGGTGCCCCTGGCAGAAGGAACAGCTTGTACGGAGGACCAGAACACACACAGGCCCAGGACGGGAAGCCTGCGGCAGGGGGGGGGTCTCAGTCAAGTGGAACTCCTAACTCTCCTAGTTTGACCCTCCTAAACCCCTCCTCCTTCTGTCTCCCCAGATGCCCTGTCCCTGTCCCGATGCCCCTCTCCCTGCCTGCCCTGCTGACACCCTTCAGGGACCACAGGCACATGGCTCTGAGGTCTGGCCCACTGGCCTCTCCCACCCCCACTCACTCACGCTGGCTCCAGCTTCTCTTAGCTGCTTTGGGGGAAGGGGGCACTTCCCCAGCCACACCCACACCTCCCGTGGACTCCACTCTCACTCCCCTGGGAGCCCTGCAGTCCTCCAGGCAACCTGCCCTGCTCTGCTTTCCACCACGCCACTGACCACACTCAGTTCAGGGGAGAGACGAGCCTGTGAACTGTCCCCACAGGGCCTAATGGCATCCTCCAAACGCCCTCTGGGCTCCCACCCTCACGGAGGGGCTCTGTGGGTGGGCACTTCCCTGCCGTCTGTGGCTGCAGGTTCCGCTTCCAGAGGTGGGATAATGATAGCACTCCCCTTGCAGGATGGCTGACGGGGACAGGGCAAGTGCTGACAGATTAAATGCCGTTATGAGTGTTTGCCAAGTAATAGAAACCTCCTTTCTGAACCTTGGGTCATGCCCGCACGACAGGGGGGTGTCAGTAATGAGGGACTAGCAGAAGCTCAGTATCACGGCGTGAAAAACCCTACCTGGGCTGGGGTGGACATACACCAGGAACGGGCTGAAGACTTTATTTGAAACCTGTGAGGACAAACCACCTCCCCAAATTCTCAGCAAGCCTGTTCCAGCCTCCTACTGTCCCTGCGCCGGCCCCACAGTAAGTCCCAGAGCTGAGCAGGGTGGGGTTGGGGAGAATGTATAGTCTGTGGTGCCCCCACCCTTGTTCGACCATCCCACCCCACCTGAGGTGGGGATGGTTCTGCCCGTGCCTATCTGGGCTGGGAGGCCTTGCCCCACCCAGCCCCACCCTGCTCAGAGGGGTGGGAAGGGGCTTCGGCTCAGCTGCCCCCGCCTGGTTCTTGAATCTCTACACCCTCTCCCAGGCTGCAGGTGGGGGTGGGGGAGGGACTCCATTTTGACCTGTCCTGTCCTCTCTCCCCACAGCCCTGGGGACAGGGACCACAGGCGTCCTGCTCCCTACAGTCTTTCCAGTCTCAAGGGCACAGGGAGTGGAAAGGCTGGGGACCTGGGACTGACCAAGCGCACATGCCCAAAGCCAGAGTTTAATCTGATGACTCCAGACCAGCAAGGAAGGGGCCACACTGGCCCACCTTGTGCTGGCACATGGTGGCCCTGGGCCTCCTGGTCCACATACTTGGGCTGCCCCTGCCCCTCTGAAGCCTCTTTCAGGAGTCCAGACTCTGACTGCAGATCTGCTCAGGTCGACACGTGCATGGCCTTCGATGTCCAAAGCCAGTCAAGGTTGCTTGCTACAGGACCAGGTGGGTGTGGGGTGGGGCGGGAGCTGCCTTGGGGGCCTGCATACTTTCTGGTTATTGCTGTTTGCAGGAGGTCCAGGGGGCTGGGTGGGGCTGGGGGCCCAGATGAAGCTCTGGGACCGGGGGGCGGGGGGCATCCCGGCTAGGACAGGCAGAGGAATGTTCTGCTCCATCTCAGCCGTAACTGTGGGGGCTGCTGGGGTCCACGGGGGCTGAGTCCCGTGGGCCCGCTGACCCAACCAGCTGCCAGAGGCGGTGGCTGAGGTTGTGCACCTGGCAGGTGCCCAGCACACAGCCCACCCGCAGGAGCTGGGCTCGGGACCTGTGGGGGCCCAGGTGTCGGCGGGTACCACCCTGGAGAGGCTGACCCATGGCGGGGGCTCGGTTGGTGCTTCTCTGTGGCTGGAGGGTCTGGGGTAGCTTCCAGACCACAGGCTGAACTGCAGGGTGTCCAGGCTTCAGGCCACTGGAAAGGGTCCGGGCTAGGGGCTCCCTGCAGAGGGGGGATGGAGGAAGTAAACCTGATGGCCCAACCTTTCCGGGACCCTCCAAACACACCCACTTACCCCTCCACGCAGGTCTGGGGTCACTGGCAGGGGAAGCCCAGTTTCCCCAACAGCCTGGAGCACAGCCAGGGGAAGCCCATGGCCCCTTGTGAGCGCTGGGCTTGGGTCCTGGCCCACAGCCATCTCAGTAGAGGAAGCCGTGTGTCCGTTTACCTGGACAAAGGGCACCCCTGGCCTCTGTCTGTGGGTCACTATGCTCATGACCCGAGTGACCCCCCCCCCCCAGCCCTCCCCTTGGGATGGGGGTAGATGGGCAATCCAGGGATCCCTCCAGCTTCCCCTATCCTAGCCAACCTCTCCTAGAAGGGGGTTTCTCTACCAATGGGGGAGGGGAATGCCCTAGGAGGGAGGCCAATAAAGAGGGGTCCCTTGCCCTGCTCAGGATTTGCTGAAGGCATAGTTGCTGGGCTCCCATTTAGGGGGTAACTGGCAGAGGGTGGTTTCCCCACCGCAGGAAGAATGGGAGGAGGGGCCGAGGGGAGGGGGGTCAAGGGGGGCCTCCCCAGGGATTCTGATTTCCTTTAGGCCCCGAGGTTTGGGCTGGTGTGAACCCCACTCACCTGGGTGGGGCTGGCTGTTGGCTTCCGCCCAGGCCTCGGGACAGTGTGCCTGGGAGCAGCAGGCAGAGGAGGCTGATGCAACCGAAGGTGGCCGGCAGGGGCTGGGCCATGGGGGGCAGGGCTGGAAGGAGTGTGAGCCAGGTAGCTGCGGGGGGGCGGCCCTCACCACCAGCCACCCCTAAGCCCGGCACATTGGCAATGCCTGGTGATCAGGGGTGCCGGCGTGGGCACAGGCAAGCTTGTACCTGTGTCTAACGGCGAGAGGGTCTGGGGCGAGAAGCAGGCTGGTGGGTCAGTCTGCTGTCTGCTGGCTGGGCAGAGCGCACCTGGCGGGTGGGGGACCTCCTCGGTCAGATTGCAGTCTGGTCTGTGGGTCCTGCTCGAGACCCGGCCTCGGCATCTCCAGATCTAAATAGTCTTTCCAGGAGGAGGCGGAGCCGGATGCCCCAGCTGGGCGGGGAGCCCAGGCCTCCTGCTCCCCACTCCTGCCTAGCCTGGCAGGGGCCCCACCCATTCCACTGGGAAATGCTCAGCGACTGGCCAGGAACCCCAGCAGCTACCAGCCTCACCTCTGGTTCCTTCTGGTGGGAGACATTATCCTGGAGCCTGGGAATATTCCAGGAGTGGGTGTTGGGGGTGCAGTCAGCCGGGCTGGGTCCCACCCACCACCTCCTGGTCCCTCAAGTGTCTGCCCTAATGAGTGTCCTGGGGGCCTGGCCAGAATCACGGCTGGAGAACAGCAGCTAGATATTCAGTTCCTCACAAAGATGACTCGGAGACCCTTCCTCAAGATCCCCTCCCAGCTGTGTTCTGAAAAATCTCTACCCTCTTTTTCCATACTACGGAAGTATTAAATGGTTTTTGTAAGAAATTTAAATAAGTATAAAGTGAGACCCCTGCATTGCCATGCATTGCGGATTCTTCTGGGTGGGATCCCCACTCCTGACGTCTCTTACACATACTAGTAAACTCAGCTAGGGGCAGGTGGTGGTGTGGGTGACACGTGGACATGTAAGTAAAAATATATGTAAACAGAGAGACCTCCATTCTTTCTTACAGTTGGCCCTACTCCAATCCGTAGGTGTTCTGTAACTACTCAACTGGGCTTTTATTAATGAGCAATCAGGCGATTTCCAGTCTTTCCAAGAGTAAGAACCTTTCAGTTGTGAGCTCACAAAGTGTCTTTAGAGGATCTGTTCCTAGAAGCGAAAACTCTGGTTGACGGTGACCCTGTGTTTGTGTTAACAGGAAGTGCCAACCTGTTCTCCACAGAGCCTGTGCCAGTCCGCTCTCGACCGATAATGGATTGGATATCCGCAGGTCTTAGTGTCTTTGTCAATCTGAGAAGGGATAATCCCCCCAATCCCCACCCCAGATGTTTCTTTGATCATCTGAGCATCTCTGTGTCCGTCCACACCTCCTCCTCTATCTTCGCTGCCCCAGTCCTGTTCCCTCTGTGAGGTCATCACGGATGACCTGGTCACTCTCTGTTCCTCCTGCTGCGCACACCATGGGAGCTCTGTAAACATTTGCTGGGTGAATAAATCAACAAGTGTTGAACGCATGCCATATTAAAGAGCTTGGTTCACGTCCTGAAGAAGGTCGGAAGGCATCGGCAGCTATTCCGGTTCCTATTTATTTATTTATTTTTACCAGCTCGGGGAGGAGAATGACGCCATCATATTTATCTTAGAAAAGTGCTGCACAGCAGGAGGTGTGTGTGGGGCAGAGCAGCGGGGTCAGAGAGAAATGAACGACACTGGAGGGCAGGTGAGGAGCGTCACTCCTTCTGTTTGCTGATGTAGGGAGCCCCTAGAGAGAGAGGATGGGGTTTGGCGGCCTGGGGCCACCCAGGCAGAGGTATCCGGCTGCCCTCTAGCCTCATGGGTCTGGGGCTGAAGAGAAAGTAGACCTGGAACACAGTTCTGGGGGTTTCAGAGATGGCAAGGCTCAGGGAGGCGGGACGTGTGGTGAGCTCTGTCCACAGATTATGCAGAGAGGGGACAGAAGCTGCATGCCATCTCTAGAGGGACGACTGGAGAAGGGGTGGGCAGAGGCCCCCGGGCTGTGGTTCTGCAGCAGCTTCTCTTGCCAGCCCCTCCCCGCAATCTGTCTGGCACACTGATTCCAGGGCCATCTTTCCAAAACTCAAAGGTGATCACACTACTCACCCCTCCAACAAAGAAAGATCAAATTAAAATTGTCTCCACAAGATTTTTAATCTGGGAAAGTGGAGGAAAACCTCAGTGAAGTTCACAGGCCATGGCTCTCCGCATTTTTCGGCCTGTGGTCCTACCTCCCTCAAACCCTGCAGATGGATGTCATGTCCTGTGGCCCCCGAGTCTCAGTCTGCCTGCTTATTTTGCCCCTGTCCCTTCCGACTGGATGAGAAGCCCCTCCATGATCTCACAGTTCTATCTACAGTACACCTCATGGTACTTATTGTCTGTAACTGTCCATGGAAGCCCAAGGGCTTCCTTCAATTATCTTCCCTTGTGGGAGCTGCTCATCTGTGGAAATTTGCAAGGAGACCAGCGGTTTCCCTGGTGAGCGGAGGCTGGGCCATAGGGGGCACATGGAGAAGACATCTGTGTGGGGCAAGAAAAGCTAGGGTGCAAGCTGGGTGGCTTGGAGCCTGGAACCTGGTTCAGATTCTGTGTCCTTCTCTCTCTCGCTCAAAAATAACTAAACATTAAAAAAAAAATTTTTTAAAGGTGGGCAGATTGAGTTTAATCCTGATGGCCAGGATTCAAGGGAGAGAAAGACTGAGGATAGGGGACATTGATAGAGAACTGCAAGTGAGGGGGAGGGGGAGGAGGAGCTGGGGCGTGCGGAGCAGACTTGGGGGTTGGTAATGCAGCACAAGGCCTTCCGTCTGATGGCTATGATTTCTCTGTGAAGAGCCAGTGGGGTCATCTCTGAGACGCAGCAGCTGGGATCAGAGACTGACCAGACATCAGCAGGCTGGGCATGGGGGTGTGTGTGCCTATCTGTAGTTGGACCATGGGGTCATCGTGGCCGCTCTGTACTATATGGTGGTGCAGGAACTGCATGGCAGGGGTTTGCCAGGTGGGGACAGTGAAAATAAAGTCAGAGAGGCAGGGGCTAATGAGGATATGGGCAAAATGACAGGCAATGGGAAGGAATCACATTGGGTGGGGGTAAGAGGAGGAAAGGAGGAAGCCAGAGAGTCACTCCCCTGTAAGGAGGCTGACTCTGCTGTGGAGAGAGAAGGCAAGAGAGCAGGCACAATTCCTCGGAAGGGGGTGGGGAGCAGGCAGAAGCAAGCACCTCTGATGGTGACGTGGACAATGCAGCAGTCAGGACACTCAATGGTAAGAAGCTCCATGGTGGGGGGTGTCCAGGTCTAGAAGGGACCCGGCACCTACGCTTGACCCTAAGGCATGTCTGAGAGGGCTGCAAAGAATGGGCTCCTTAGTGCATGAGGGCAGGGGAGCAGGGTTTCCACAGTGTCTGAGGGACAGCCAGCCCTGGTCTTAAGGCGCCAGAGGACTTGTCAGGGACCCTGCCTCCCTGCCCTATGCACAGCTCAGTGGTGTGACCATGTGGCGATGAGGATCTTTTTGGATATAAGTGACAGAAACCAGCTGGGGCCAAAACGAGGGCTTCTCAACCTATGTACCCAGTACTGGACAGGAGCAGAGGAGGGTTGTGCCCCAGAAGGGGCGCTGGGGGCAGGGTGCCCTGGTGAGGTCTCTCAGTTCTTGTCTCTGGGTTGGATTTCATTCATTCTCCAGCCGGGTCCTGCACAGGAGTGGAGCACGGTTGCCAGCAACTCGTTCATTCATAGGTTCTGGTGCAGCCAAGCATCTGAAAAGAAGCCCAGTCCTGCCAGCCCCCTCCCATCCTGCTTCCTCCACCTCTGCAGCTCCTCTTCTAGTCTGTCCTGCCGTAGACCCCGTGTCGCCCTTGCCCATCCCTGAGGCACCGCGGGGGGCGGGGGGTGCTGCCCAGCCCTGGCCCTTGCGGGTGGTGGGCACTGTCAGGGACTCTGCCGGGGGCAGCCTTCTCCTGGGCACCAGGGCCGGCCTCCCGCCCTCACCGCTTTGAACGCGGCTCTTCACAGCCGGACGGCCAGCGCGTCATTTTAAAGGACACGCGTTCAATGTTTCACCCCACCGAGGTGGGGCTTCCCAGGTGGGGCCCGAGCCCTCCTCAGGCAGCGAACACCAAGGGCAAGTCCTTAGTTCTCCCCCAGCAATCGCCAGGCTAGCAGCCCCTGAGGGGACCAGGGAGACCTGGGGGCAGGGCTGGGCCCTTCTGCCTTCCTCCAAGCTGACAGCTCCGGGCGACAGCGGGAGCCCCGGGAGCTGCCAGGAGCGAGACCCGGCCCCACTGCGCCCCGGCGTAGGAGCCGGGAGCTCCGGGACCGGCTCAGACCCGGGCCGCTCCTGCAGCTGACCCGCGCGAGCCGCCGTCGCTGTCAGCCCCCGGGGGGCGGTACCCAGGGCTCGTGGGGGCGGTGCTGGGCAGGGTCCCGACCCCGGGAACCGAGCCCGCGCCGACTAGGCTAATGGGAAAGCGTGGCTGCGAGCCCCGCCCATGATGGTGGGCGGGGCGAGGCCGCGCAGGCGCACGGCGCGGCCGGGCGGGCCGGCTGGCTGGGAAGATGGCGGCGG